>NW_006408977.1:378956-397255 GCF_000296735.1 Chrysochloris asiatica
AGGGTAGTAGCTACATGGCAGATGAATCCAGCTACAAGGCAGATGAGTCCAACGTGTCTATATACAGAGATCTAGCTGCATGGCAGAGTAGTCCAACATGTGCATATAAAGAGTACTTGCTACCTGGCTAATGAGTCCAACATGTCTATATACAGAGAGATAGTACATGGCAGAGTAGTCCAACATGTCCACATACAGGGTACTAGCTACATGGCAGATGAGTCCAACATGTCCATGTACTGAGAGCTAGCTACATGGCAGATGAGTTGAACTTTTCTATATACAGAGAGCTAACTACATGGCAGCGTAGTGCAACATTTCCATATACAGAGTTCTAGTTACAAGGCCAATGAGTCCAACTTGTCCATATACTGAGTGCTACCTACATGGCAGAGTAGTCCACCTTGTCTATATACACAGTACTAGCTACAAGGAAGATGAGTCCTACATGTCTATATACAGAGAGCTAGCTACATGGCATGGTAGTACAACATTTCCATATACAGAGTTCTAGTTACAAGGCAGATGAGTCCACCTTGTCCATATACTGAGAGCTAGATACATGGCAGAGTAGTCCAACATGTCCATATACAGGGTACTAGCTACATGGCAGATGAGTCCAACATGTCCATATACTGAGAGCTAGCTACATAGCAGACGAGTCCAAAATGTCCATATAGAGAGAGCTAGCTACATGGCAGAGGAGTGCAACATTTCCATATACAGAGTTCTAGCTACAAGGCAGATGAGTCCAACTTGTCTATATACAGAGAGCTATCTACATGGTAGAGTCGTACAACATTTCCATATACAAAGTTCTAGCTACAAGGCAGATTAGTCCAACTTGTCCATATAAAGGGACTAGCTACCTGGCAGGGTATTGCAACATTTCCATATACAGAGAACTAGCTACATGGCAGATTTGTCCAACGTGTCTATATACTGAGAGCTACCTACATGGCAGATCAGTCCAACATGTCCATATACAGGGTAGTAGCTACATGACATATGTGTCCAACGTGTCCATATCCTGAAAGCTATCTACATAGTAGACAAGTCCAATAGCTTCCTATACAGAGAGCTAACTTCTTGGGAGATCAGTCCAACATAGCCATGTACAGAGTGTTAGCTACATGACAGATGAGTCCAAAATGTCCATATACAGAGAGCTAGCTCCATGGCAGGGTAGTGCAACATTTCCATATACAGAGTTCTAGCTACAAGGCAGATGAGTCCAACTAGTCTATGTACAGAAAGCTAGCTACTTGGCAGAGTAGAACAACATGTCAGAGTAGTGCAATATCTCCATATACAGAGTTCTAGCCACATGGCAGATGTGTCCAACGTGTCCATATACCGAGAGCTAACTACATGGCAGACAAGTCCAATATGTTCATATACAGATAGCTACTTACTTTACAGATCAGTGTCACATATACATGTACAGAGAGCTAGCTACATGTCAGAAGAGTCCAAAATATCCATATAGAGATAGCTAGCTACATGGCAGAGGAGTGCAACATTTCCATGTACAGAGTTCTAGGTACAAGGCAGATGAGTCCAACTTTTCTATATACAGAGAGTAAGCTACATGGAAGAGTAGAGCAACATTTCCATACACAGAGTTCTACCTACATGGCAGATGTGTCCAACGTGTCCATAAACTGAGAGCTGCCTAAATGGCAGATCAGTCCAAAATATCCATACACAGAGAGCTAGCTCCATGTCAGATGACTCCAAAGTATCCATATACAGAGAGGTAACTACATGGCAAAGTAGTGCATCATTTCCATATACAGAACTCAAGCTACTTGGTAGATGAGCCCAAGTGTGCATATACTGAGAGCTAGACACAAGGATGAGTAGTCCAACACTTCCATATAAAGAGTACTAGCAACAAGTCAGATGAGTCCAACTTGTTTATATACAGAGATCTAGCTACATGGCAGAGTAGTCCAACATGTCCATATAAAGAGTACTATCTACCTGGCCAATGAGTCCAACATGTCCATATATTGAGAGCTAGTACATGGCAGAATACTTCAGCATGTGCATATAAAGTGTACTTGCTACCTGGCTAATGAGTCCAACATATCCATATATTGAGAGCTAGCTAAATGGCAGCAAGTCCAATATGTTCATATTAAGAGCTACCTACTTGGCATAGCAGTCAAACATATCCATGTACAGAGAGCTAGCTACATGGCACATGAGTCCAAAATGTCCATATACAGAAAGCTAGCTAAGTGGCAGACAAGTCCAATATGTTCATATACTGAGAGCTAGTACATGGCAGATCAGTCCAACACATCCCTGTACAAAGAGCTAGTTACATGACAGACGAGTCCAAATTGTCCTTATACAGAGAGCTAGCTACATGGCAGGGTAGTGCACCATTTGCATATACAGAGTTCTATCTACAAGGCTGATGAGTCCAACTTGTCCATATAAAGGGAGCTACCTACATGGCAGAGTAGACCAACATGTCTATATACAGAGGGATAGCTTCAAGGCAGATGAGTCCAACATGTCTGTATACAGAGAGCTAGCTTCTTGGCAGGATAGTGAATCATTTCCAAATAAAGAGTTCAAGCTACATGGCAAACTACTCCAAAATGTCCATATACAGAGAGATAGCAAGAAGGAAGGGTAGTGCAACATTTCCATATACAGAGTTCTAGCTACAAGGCCAATGTGACCAACTTGTCTATATAAAGAGAACTAGATATATGGCAGCGTAGGGCAACATTTCCATATACAGAGATCTAGCTACAAAGAAGAGGAGTCCAACTTGTCTATATCAAAACACGTAGCTACATGGCAGGGTAGTTCAACATTTTCTTATACAGAGTTCTAGATACAAGGCAGGTGAGTCCAACTTGTCTATATACTGAGAGCTACCTACTTGGCAGATCAGTCCAAAATACCCATGCAGAGAGATTTAGGTACATGTCAGATGAGTCCATAATGTCCATATACAGAGAGCTAGCTACATGGCAGGGTAGTGTAACATTTCCATATATTCATTCTGTCTACATGTCAGATGTGTCTAACGTGTCCATATACTGAGAACTACATACATGGCTGAGTAGTCAAAAATATCCATGCACTGCGAGCTAGTTACATGTCAAATGAGTCCAAAATACAGAGACCTAGATACATGGAAGAGTTGTGCATCATTTCCATATACAGAGTTCAAGCTACTTGGCAGATGAGTCCAAAGTGTTCATATACTGAGAGTTAGCTACATGGCAGACAATTCCAATATGTTCATATACAGAGAGCTACCTACCTGGCAGATCAGTCCAACATATGCATGTACAGAGAGCTAGCTACATGGAAGCCGAGTCCAAAATGCACATACACAGAGAGCTACCTACATGGCAGGGTAGTGCAACATTTCCATATACAGACAGCTAGTTAAATGGCAGAGTAGTGCCACATTTGCATATACAGAGCTCTAGCTACAAGGCAAATGAGTCCAACTTGCCTATATACAGAGAGCTAGCTACATGGCAGGGTAGTGCATCATTTCCATATACAGAGTTCTTGCTACAAGGCAGATGAGTCCAACTTGGCAATATACTGTGAGTTACCTACATGGCAGATCAGTCCAAAACATCCATCCACAGAGAGTTAGCTACATGTCATACGAGTCCAAAGTATCCATATACAGAGTGTTAGCTACATGGCAGTGTGCTCCAACATGTACATATAGAGAGTACTTCCTATATGTCAGATGTTTTTAATGTGAACATATACTGAGCTAGCTACATGGCAGACAGGTCCAATATGTTCATGTAAAGAGAGAGATCTACATGGCAGGGTAGTGAAACATTTCCATATACAGAGTTCTAGGTCCATGGCAGATGTGTTCAACATGTCCATATACTGAGAGCTAGCTACAACGCAGAGTAGTCCAACTTGTCCATAAACAGAGAGCTAACTACATGTCAGACGATTCCAAAATGTCCTTATACAGAGAGAAAGCTACATGCCAGAGTAGTGCATCATTTCCATATACAGAGTTCAAGCTACATGGCAGATGAGTCCAAAGTGTTCATATACTGAGAGTTAGGTACATGGATGAGTAGTCCAACATGTCCATATACATGGTACTAGCTACCTGGCTAATGAGTCCAAAATGTCCCTATACTGAGAACTAGCTACATGGCAGACAATCCAGTATGTTCATATATAGAGAGCTACCTAGTAGGCATATCAGTCCAACATATCCATGTGCAGAGAGCTAGCTACATGGCAGACGAGTCCAAAATGTCCATATACAGAGAGCTAGCTACATGGTACAGTAGTGCAACATTTCCATATACAGGGTTGTAACTACATGGCAGATGTGTCCAACGTGTCCATACACTGAGAGCTACCTACATGGCAGATCACTCCAAAATAACAATGTACTCAGAGATAGCTACATGGCAGATGAGTCCTAAGTGTCCATATACAGAGAGCTAGCTACTTGGCAGGGAAGGGCAACGTTTACAAATACAGAGTTCTAGCTACAAGACAGATGAATCCACCTTGTATATATACAGAGAGCTAGCTACATGGCAGAGTAGTGCAACATTTCTATATACAGAATTCTAGCTACATGGCAGATGTGCACAACGTGTCCAAATACTGAGAGCTACCTATGTGGCAGATCAGTCCAAAATATCCATGCACAGAGAGCTAGCTACATGTCAGACGAATCCAAAATGCCCATATACTGAGAGCTAGCTAGAAGGAAGAATAGTGCATCATTTCCATATACAGAGTTCAAACTAAATGTTAGATGAGTCCAAAATGTTCATATACTGAGAGCTAGCTACATGGGTGAGTAGTCCCACATGTCCATGTACATAGAGCTAGCTACATGGCAGACAAGTCCAAAATGTCCATATACAGAGTATTAGCTACATTGCAGATGTTTCCAATGTGTACAAATACTCAGAGCTTGCTACATGGCATACAAGTTCAATATATTCATATACAGAGAACAAGTTACATGGCAGGGTAGTGCAACATTTCCATGTACAGTGTTCTAGCTACATGGCAGATGTGTCCAACGTGTCCATATACTGAGAGCTAGCTACATGGCAGAGTAGTCCAATATGTCCATATGCAGGGTACTAGGTACCTGGCTAATGATTACATGTCCATATACTTAGAGCCAGCTACATGGCAGACAAGTCCAAAATGTACATCTACAGAGAGCTACCTTCTTGGCATATCAGTCCAACATATCCATGTACAGAGAGCTAGCTACATGATAGATGAGTCCTAAATGTCCATATACTGAGAGCTAGCTACATGGCAGTGGAAAGAAATATTTCCATATTCAGAGTCCTAGCTACAAGGCAGATGAGCCCAACTTGTCTATATAGAGAGAGCTAGCTACATGGCAAAGTAGTTCATTATTTCCATACACAGCGTTCAAGCTACATGGCAGATGAGTCCAAAGTGTTCATATACTGAAAGCTATCTACATGGATGAGTAGTCAAACATGTCCATACGCAGTGTGCTAGCAACCTGGCTAATGAGTCCAATATGTTCATATACTGAGACCTAGCTACATGGCAGAAAAGTCCAATATGTTCATATACAGAGTTCTAGCTACATGGAAGATGTGTCTAACCTGTCCATAAACTGAGAGCTAGCTATATGGCAGACGAGTCCAAAGTGTCCATACACAGAGAGCTAGCTACATGGCAGGGTAGTGCAACATTTCCATATACAGAGTTCTAGCTACAAGGCAGATGAGGCCAGCTTGTCTATATACAGAGAGTAAGCTACATGGTAGAGTAGTGCAACATTTTCATATACAGAGATCTAGCTACACGAAAGATGAGTCCAACTTGTTTATGTACAGAAAGCTAGCAACATGGCATGTTAGTGCAACATTGTCATATACAGAGTTCTAGGTACAAGGCAGATGAGTCCAACTTGTCTTTATACAGAGAGCTAGCTACATGGTAGAGCATTGCAACATTTCCATATACAGAGTTCTACCTAAAAGGCCGATGAGTCCAACTTGTGCATATACTGAGAGCTACCTACATGGAAGAGTAGCCCAACATGTCTATATACAGAGGGCTAGCTACAAGGTAGATGAGTTCAACATGTCCATATACAGAGAGATCGATACATGGCAGTGTAGTGCAATATTTCCATATACAGAGTTCTAGCTACAGGAAAGATGAGTCCAACATGTCTATGTACAGAGAACTAGCTACATGGCAAGGTAGTGCAACGTTTCCATATGCAAAGTTAAAACTACATGTCAGATGTGTTCAACGTGTCCATATAATGAGAGCTAGCTACATGGCAGACAAGCCCAACATGTTCATATACAGGAAGCTAAATACTTGACAGATCAATACAACATATCTATGTAAAGAGAACTAGCTACATGTCAGATGAGTCCAAAACGTCCATATACAGAAAGAGAGCTTCATGGCAAAATACTGCATCATTTCCATATATAGATTTCAAGCTACATGGCAGATGAATACAAAGTGTTCATATACTGAGTGCTTGCTACATGGCAGAGTAGTCCAAAATATCTATGCAGAGATAGCCAACTACATGTCAGACGCGTCCAAAATGTCCATATACAGAGAGCTAACTACATGGCTGAGTAGTGCATCATTTCCATATACAGAGTTCAAGCTACATGGCAGATGAATCCAAAATGTCCATATACAGAGAGCTAGCTACATGGTAGGGTACTACAACATTTCTATATACAGAGTTCTAGCTATGAGGAAGATGAGTCCAAAATGTCTATATACAGACAGCTAGCTAAATGACAAGGAAGTGCAACATTTCCATATACAGAGTTTTAGCTAAAAGGCAGATGAGTCCAACTTGTCTATATACAGAGAGCTAGCTACATGACAGAGTAGTGCAGCTTTTCCATATACAGAGTTTAGCTACATGGCAAGATGTGTCCAACGTGTCCATATACTGAGAGCTACCTGCATGGCAGATCAGTCCAACATTTCCATATACAAAATTCTAGATACATGGAAGATGAGTCCAACTTGTTCATATACTGAGAGCTAGCTACATGGCAGAGTATTCCAAAATATCTATGCACAGAAAGCTAGCAACATGTCAGACGACTCCAAAATGTCCATATACAGAGAGCTAGCTACACGGCAGGGTAGTGCAACATTTTCATATACAGAGTTTTAGCTACAGAGCAGATGAGCCCAACTAGTCAATATACAGAGAGCTAGCTACATGGCAGAGTAGTACAACTTATCCTTATACAGAGTACTAGCTACATGGCAGTTGAGTCCAACATGTCCATAAACTGAGAGCTAGCTACAAGAAAGAAAAGTCCCATATATTCATATAAGAGAGCTAACTACTTGGCAGATCTGTCGAACATATCCATGTACAGAGAGCTAGCTACATGGCAGATAAGTCCAAAAAGTCCATATAAAGAGAGCTAACTACATGGCAGGGTAGTGCAACATATCCATATACAGAGTTCTAGCTAAAAGGCAGATGAGTCCACCTAGTCTATGTACAGAGAGCTAGGTACAAGGCAGAGAAGTGCAACTTGTCCTTATACGGAATACTAGCTACATGGCAGTTGAGTCCAACATGTCCATATACTGAGAGCTACGTACAAGGCAGACAAGTCCCTTATGTTTATATACAGAAAGCTACCTACTTGGCAGATCAGTGTAACATATCCATGTACAGAGAGCTATCTACATGTCAGACGAGTCCTAAATGTCCATATACAGAGAGCTACTGGAAGAGTAGTGCGACATTTCCATATACAGTTTCTGGCTACATGACAGATGTGTCCAACGTGTCCATGTACTGAGAGCTATCTTCATGGCTGAGTAGTCAAAAATATCAATGCACTGAGAGCTAGCTACATGTCAGACAAGTTCAAAATGTCCATATACAGAGACCTTGCTACATGGAAGAGTAGTGCATCATTTCCATAGTCAAAGTTCAAGCTATATGGCAGATGAGTCCAAAGTGTTCATATATTGAGAGGTAGCTACATGGCAGAGTAGTCCAACATGTCCATATAAAGAGTTTTAGCTACCTGACTAATGAGTCCAACGTGTCCATATACTGAGAGCTAGCTACATGGCAGAAAAGTCCAATATGTTCAAATACAGAGAGTTAGCTTCATGACAGAATAATGCATCATTTTCATATACAGAGTTCAAGCTACATGGCAGATGTGTCCAACGTGTCCATATATTGAGTTCTAGCTACATGACAAACAAGTCCAATATGTCCATATACAGTGTACAAGCTACATAGCTGATGAGTCCAATATGTCCATATACTGAGAGCTAGCTATATGTCAAACAATTCCAAAATATTCATATACAGAGTGCTACCTACTTGGCATATCAAACCAACATATCCATGTACAGAGAGCTAGCTACATGGAAGATGAGTCCAAAATGTCCATGTACAGAGATCCAGCTACATGGCAGGGTAGATAAACATTTCCATATACAGAGTTCTAGCTACAAGGCAGATGAGTCCCATTTGTCTTTATACTGAGAGCTAGCTACATGGCAGATAAATCCAATATGTTCATATACAGAGAGCTACCTAGTTGGCAGATCAGTCAAACATATCCATGCACAGAGAGCTAGCTATATTACAGACAAGTCTAAAAGGTCCATATACTGAGAGCTAGCTACATGGCAGGGTAGTACAACATTTCCGTATACAGAATTCTAACTAAAAGGCAGATGAGTCCAAAATATCCATATAAAGACAGCTAGCTACATGACAGAGAAGTGCAACATTTACATATACAGAGTTTTAGCTACAAGGCAGATGAGTCCAACTTGTCTATATATAGAGAGAGCTATCTACATTGCAGAGTAATGCAACATTTCCATATACATAGTTCTAGCTACATGGCAGATGTGTCCAACGTGTCAATATACTGAGAGTTAACTACATAGCAGGTCAGTCTCAAATATCAATGTACAGAGAGCTAGCCACATGGCAGACGAGTCCAAATTGCCCATATACAGAGAGCTAGCTAAATGGCAGACAAGTCCAATATGTTCATATACAAAGAGATACCAACTTGGCAGGGTTGTTCAACATTTCCATATAGAGAGTTCTAGCTACATGGCAGATGTGTCCAATGTGTCTATATACTGAGAGTTAGATACATGCAGAATAGTCCAACATGTCCTTATACTGAGAACTAGCTACTTGGCAGACAAGTCCAATATGTTCATATACAGAGAGCTAGGTACATGGCAGGGTAGTGCAACATTTCCATATACAGACTTCTAGCTACGTAGCATATGTGTCCAATGTGTCCATATACTGAGAGTTAGCTACAAAATGCAGACAAGTCCAATGTGTTCATATACAAAGAGTATTCTACTTGGCAGATCAGCCCATCATATCCATGTACAGAGAGCTAGCTACATGGAAGATGAGTCCAAAACATCCATATACAGAGAGCTAGCTGCATGGCATAGTAGTGAAAAATTTGAATAAGCAGAGTTCTAGCTATAAGGCAGATAAGTCCAAAATGTCCATATAGAGAGAATTAGCTACATGGCAGGGTATTGCAACATTTCCATATACACAGTTCTAGCAATAAGGCAGATGAGTCTAACTTGTCTAAATACAGAGAGTTAGCTACATAGAAGAGTAGTGTAACATTTCCATCTACACAGTATTAGCTTCATGGCAGATGTGTCCAAAGTATCCATATACTAAGTACTAGCTACATGGCAGATGAGTCCAACAGGTCCATATACTGAGAGCAAGCTACATTGCAGAATAGCCCAACATGTCCATATACAAGGTACTAGTTACTTGGCAGATGTGTCCAACATGTCCATATACTGAGAGCTAGCTACATGGCAGACAAGTCAAATATGTTCATATAAAGAGAGCCAGCTACATGGCAGGGTAGTGCAACATTTCCATTTACAGTGTTCTAGCTTCATAGCAGATGTGTCCACCGTGTCTATATACTGAGAGCTAGCTACATGGCAGAATAGTCCAACATGTCCATATTCTGGGTATTAGGTACATGGCAGATGTGTCCATCATGTCCACATACTGAGAGCTATCTACATGGCAGACAAGTCCCATATGTTCATATACAGAGAGATAGCCACATGGCATTGTAGTGCAACATTTCCATATACAGAGTTTTAGCTACATGTCAGATGTGTCCATTGTTTCTATATACTGAGAGCTAGCTACATGGCAGAGTATTCCAACATGTCCGTATACAGGGTACTAGCTACATGGCATATGAGGCCAACATGTCCATATATTTAGAGATAGCTACATGGCAGCCAAGACCAATAGGTTCATATACAGAGGGTTATCTACGTGGCAGGGTAGTGCAACATTTCCATATACAGAGTTCTAGATAAAAGGAAAATGAGTCCAACCTCTCTATATACTCCTATGTAGCTACACGGCAGAGTAGTGCATCATTTCCACATTCAGAGTTCAAGCTACATGGCAGATTAGTCCAAAGTGTTCATATACTGAGAGTTAGCTTCATGGCAGAGTAGTGCAACATGACCATATACAGGGTTATAGCTACATGGCAGATGAGTCTTACATGTCCAAGTACTGAGAGCTAGCAACATGGCAGACAATTCCAATATTTTCATATACAGAGAACTAGCTACATGGCAGGGTAGTGCAATATTTCCATATACTGAGTTCTAGCTACATGGCAGATGTGTCCAATGTATCCATATACTGACAGCTAGCTACATGGCAGAGTAGTCCAGCATGTTCATATACAGGGTACTAGCTACATGGCAGATGAGTCCAACATGTCCAAGTACTGAGAGCTAGCAACATGGCAGACAAGTACAATATGTACATATACAGAGAGATAGCTACATGGTAGTGTAGTGCAACATTTCCATATAGAGAATTCTAGATAAATGGCAGATGTGTCCAATGTGTCCTTACACTTAGAGGTACCAACAGGTCAGATCAGTGCAAAATATCCATGTACAGAGAGCTAGCTACATGGCAGAGGAGTTCAAAAAGTCCATATACAGAAAGATAGCTACATGGCCGACAAGTCCAATATGTTCATATACAGAGAACTACCTACTTGGCAAATTAATCCAACATATCCATGTACAGAGAGCTAGCTACATGGCAGATGAATCCAACAGGTCCATATACTGAGAGCTGGCTACATTGCAGAATAGTCCAACATGTCCATATACAGGGTACTAGCTACTTGGCAGATGTGTCCAACATGCTAGTATACTGAGAGCTAGCTACATGGCAGACAAGTCAAATATGTTCATATACAGAGATCCAGTTACATGGCAAAGTAGTGCAACAATTCCATATACAGTGTTCTAGCCACATGGCAGATGTGTGCAACATGTCCATATACTGAGATCTAGCTACATGACAGAGTAGTCCAACATGTCCATATTCAGGCTAGTATCTACATTGCAGATGTGTCCATCATGTCCATATACTGAGAGCTAGCTACTTGGCAGGGTAGTGCAACATTTCCATATACAGAGTTCTAGCTACATGGCAGATGTGTCCATTGTGTCTATATAACTGAGAGCTAGGTACATGGCAGAGTATTCCAACATGTCCATATACAGGGTACTAGCTACATGGCATATGAGGCCAACATATCCATGTATTGAGAGATAGCTACATGGCAGCCAAGTCCATTTGGTTCATATACAGAGAGTTATCTACGTGGCAGGTAGTACAACATTTCCATATACAGAGTTCTAGCTACAAGGCAGATGAGTCCAACTTGTCTATATATTCCTAGGTAGCTACACGGCAGAGTAGTGCATCATTTCCACATAAAGAGTTCAAGCTACATGGCAGTTGAATCCAAAGTGTTCATATACTGAGAGCTAGCTACATGGCAGAGTAGTGCAACATGTTCATATACAGGGTTGTACCTACATGGCAGATGAGTCCAACATGTCCACATACTGAGAGCTAGCTACATGTCAGACAATTCCAATATTTACATATACAGAGAGCTAGCTACATGGCAGGGTAGTGCAACAGTTCCATGTACAGAGAGATACTGTATATGGATATGGTGGACTTCTGTTTATGGACATTTTGGACTTCTCGTAGTTCTGTGTATATGAACATATTACATATACAGAGAGATACCTACTTGGCAGATCACTCCCACATATCCATTTACAGAGAGCTAGCTGCAAGGTAGAGGAGTCCAAAATGTCCATATACAGGGAGCTAGCTACATGGCAGGGTAGTGAAACAGTTCCATGTACAGAGTTCTAGCTACAAGGAAGATGAATCCAACTTATCTATATACAGAGAGCTAGCTACCTGGCAGAGTAGTGCAAAATTTCCATATACATAATTCTAAATACATGGCAGAAATGTCCAACATGTCCATATACTGATAGGTAGCTACATGGCACACAAGTCCATATACACAGAGAAACCTACTTGGCAGATCACTTCCATATATCCATGTACAGAACGATAGCTACAAGGTAGACGAATCCAACATGTGCTTATACAGAAAGCTAACTACAAGACGCGGTAGTACAGCTGTTCCAAATACAGAGTTCTATAGCAACATTTTCATATACAGAGTTTTAACTAAAAGGCAGATAAGTCCAACTTGTCTATATACTGAGAGCTAGCTACATGGCAGAGTAGTCCAACATGTCCATATAAAGAGTATTGGCTACATGACATATGTGTCCAACGTGTCCATATACTGAGAGCTAGCTCCATGGCAGAGAAATCCAACATGTCCATATACAGGGTACTAGCTACTTGGCCGATGAGTCTAACATGTCTATATACTGAGATCTCCCTACATGGAAGACAAGTCCAATATGCTCATATAGAGAGAGATGGCTACATTGCAGGGTAGAGAAACATTACCATATACAGAGTTCTAACTACATGGCAGATGTGCCCAACATGTCCATATACTGAGAGCTACCTGCATGACAGAGTAGTCCAACATGTCTATATACAGGGTACTAGCTACAGGCAGATGAGCCCATTATGTCCATATAATGAGAGCTAGCTACTTGGTAGACAAGTACAATATGTTCATATATAGAGAGCTACCTACTTGGCAGATCAGTTCAACATATCCATGTCCAGAGAGCTAGCTACATGGCAGATGAATCCAACATGTCCATATACAAAGAGCTAGCT
Organism: Chrysochloris asiatica; assembly: GCF_000296735.1. NCBI lineage: Eukaryota > Metazoa > Chordata > Mammalia > Afrosoricida > Chrysochloridae > Chrysochloris > Chrysochloris asiatica. Next base: position 392,158 of record NW_006408977.1, read on the forward strand.
ACATGCCAGGGTATTGCAACATTTCTATACATAGTGTTCTAGCTACAAGGCAGATGAGTCCATCTTGTGTATATACAGAGAGCTATCTACATCTCACCATAGTGAATCATTTCCATATCAAGAGTTCTAGCTACATGGCAGATGAGTCCAACTTCTCTATATACAGAGAGCTAGCTACATGGCCGAGTAGTGTAACATTTCCATATACAGAGTTCTAACTACAAGGTAGATGAGTCCAACTTGTCCATATACTGAAACTAAGCTCATGGCAGAGTAGTCCATCATGTTCATATACAGGGTACTAGCTACATGGCAGATGAGTCCAACATGTTCTTATACTGATATCTAGCTACATTCATACAAGTCCAATATGTTCATATACAAAGAGCTACCGATTTGGCAGATCAGTCCAACATATCCATATACAAAGAGCTAGCTATAAGGCAGATGTGTCCATATACTGAGAGCTAGCTACATGGCAGAGTAGTCCAACATGACCATATACAGGGTACTACCTACACGGTAGATGAGTTCAATATGTGCATACATTGAGAGTTAGATACATGGAAGACAAGTCCAATAGGTTCATATACAGAAAGCTAGCTACATGGCAGTGTACTGCAACATTTCGATACACAGAGTTTTAGGTTCATGCTAGATGAGTCCAAAGTGGTCGTATACTGAGAGCTAGCTACATGGCAGAGTAGTCCAACATGGCCATAAACAGGGTACTAGCTACACGGCAGATGAGTCCAACATGTGCATACATTGAGAGTTAGATACTTGGAAGACAAGTCCAATAAGTTCATATACAGAGTTCTGTCTACATGGCAGATGTGTCCAATGTGTCCATATACTCACAGATAGCTACATGGCAGAGTAGTCCAACATGTCCATATACAGGGTACTAGCTACATGTCAGATGAGTCAATCATGTCCAAATACTGAGAACTAGCTACATGGCAGACAAGTTCAATATGTACACAGATAACTACCTACTTTTCAGATCAGTCCAACATATCCATGTGCAGAGAGCTAGCTACATGGCAGGGTATTGCAACATTTCCATATACAGAGTTCTAGATACAAGGCAAACGAGTCCAACTTGTCTATATAGAGAGAGCTAGCTTCATGTCAGAGTAGTGCAACATTTCCATATACAGAGTTCTAGCTACATGACATTTGTGTCCAACATGTCCATATACTGAGAGCTAGCTACATAGCAGAGTAGTCCAACAAGTCCATATACAGTGTACTAGCTACATGGCAGAGGAGATCAACATGCCCATATATTGAGAGTTAGATACATGGCAGACAAGTCCAAAATGTCCATATACAGAGGGCTATCTACATGGCATGGTAGTGCAACAATTCCATATACAGATTGGAGCTATAAGGCACATGAGTCCAACTTGTCGATATACAGAGAGCTAGCTACAAGGCAGGGTAGTGAAACATTTCCATATACAGAGTTCTAGCTACATGGCAGACAAGTCCAATATGTTCATATACAGAGAGCTAGCTACATGGCAGTTCAGTCCAAATTATCGATGCACAAGGGCTAGCTACAAGTAAGACAAGTCCAAATTTTCCGTATATAGAGAGCTTGCTACATGGCAGAGTAGTGCATCATTTCCATATACATAGTTCAAAGTACAGGGCAGATGAGTCCAAAGTGTTCATATCCTGAGGTCTAGCTACATGACAGAGTAGTGTAACATATCCACATACTGGGTACTATCTACATGGAATTTGGTCCAATATGTCCATATACTGAGAGCTAGCTACATGGCAGGGTAGAGCAACATTTCCATATACAGAGTTCTAAATACTTTGCAGATGTGTCCAACGTGTCCATATACTGAGAGCTAGCTACATGGCTGAGTAGTCCAACATATCCATGTACAGGGTACTAGATACATGTCAGATGAATCCATCATGTTCATATACTGAGGGCTAGCTACATGGCAGACAAGTCCAATACTTTAATATACAGAGAGCTAGCTCTGGTAGCATAGTGGTTACGGATCGGGCTGCAAACCTTAAGGTCAGCGGTTCGAAACTACCAACAGCTCTGCGGGAGAAAGATGAGACTTTCAACTCCCGTAAAGATTTACACCCTCGAAAACCCTGCACAGAGTAGCTATGGGTTGGAACAAACTCAATGGCACTTAACAACAACGAGAAGAAGTTATATGGCAGAGTAGGGCATCATTTCCAAATACAGAGTTCAAGCTCCATGGGAGATGAGTCCAAAGTATTCATATACTGAGAGCTAGCTACATGGCAGAGTAGTTCATCATGTCCGTATACAGAGTTCTAGCTTCATGGCAGATGTATGCAATATGTCCATATACAGGGTACTACCTACATGGAAGACAAGTTCAAAATGTCCATATACAGAGAGCTAGCTAGATTGCAGGGTTGTGCTACATTTCCATATACAGAGTTCTAGCTACAAGGCAGATGAGTCTAACTTGTCTATATACATCGAGCTAGGTGCAAGGCAAAGTAGTGCAACATATCCATATACAGATTTCTAGCTACAAGGTAGATGATTCAAAAATGTCTATATACAGAGTATATACAGAGTTCTAGCTACATGACAGATGTGTCCATCGTGTCCCCATACTGAGAGCTAGCTACATGGCAGAGTTGTCCAACATGTCCATATAAAGGGAAGTAGCTACATGGCAGATGAGTTAAACATGTCCATACACTGCAAGCTAGCAACATGGCAGACAAGTCCAAAATGTATATATACAGAGATAGCTACATGGCAGGGTAGAGTAACATTTCCATATACAGAGTTCTAGATTAATGGCACACAAGTCCAACATGTGCACATACAGAGAGCTACCTACATGGCAGTGTAGTGCAACATTTCCATATAGAGAGTTCTAGCTACATGACAGATATTTCTAAGTGTCCATATACTGAGTGCTAGCTACATGGCAGTGTAGTGCAACATTTCCATACACAGAGTTCTAGCTACATGACAGATATTTCCAAAGTGTCCATATACTGAGAGCTAGCTACATGGCAGAGTAGTCCAACGAGTCCATAAACAGGGTACTAGCTACATGGCAAATGAGTCCAACATGTCCAGATACTGAGATTTAGCTACATGGCTGACAAGTCCAATAAGTTCATATACAGAGAGCTACCTACATGGCAGTATAGTGTAACATTTCGATATACAGAGTTCTAGCTACATGGCAGCAGTGTCCAACGTTTCCATATATTGACAGCTAGATACATGGCAGAGTAGTCCAACATGTCCATATACAGGGTACTAGCTGCATGGCAGATGAGTCCATCATATCCAAATACTGAGAGCAAGCTATATGGCAGACAAGTCCAATATGTTCACACAGAGAGCTACCTACTTTGCAGATTACTCCATCGTATCCATGTACAGAGAGCTAGCTACATGGCAGACAAGTCCAAAATGTCCATATACAGAAAGCTAGCTACATGGCATGGTAGTGCAACATTTCCATACACAGAGTTCTAGATGCAAGGCATATGAGTCCAACTTGTCTATATACAGAGAGCTAGCTACATGGCAGAGTAGTGCAACATGTCCAAATACAGAGTTCTAGCTACATGGCAGATGTGTCCAACATGTCCATATATCGGATACTACCTACATGGAAGACGAGTCCAAAATGTTCATATACAGAGAGCTAGCTACATGGCAGCATTGTGCAATATTTCCATATACAGGGTTCCACCTTCAAGGCAGATGAGTCAAACTTGTCTATATAGAGATATCTAGCTGCATGGCAGAGTAGTGCAACATTTCCACATACAGAGTTCTAGCTACATGGCAGACAAGTTGAATACGTTCATATATAGAGAGCTACCTACTGGGCAGATTAGTCCAACATATCCTTGTACAGAGAGCTAGCTACAAGGCAGATGAGTGCAACTTGTCTATATACAGAGAGCTAGCTCCATGGCAGAGTAGTGCAACATTTCCATATACAGATTCTAGCTACATGGCAAATGAGTCCAACATGTCCATATAGTGAGATCCAGCTACTTGGCAGACAAGTCTAATATGCTCATATATAGAGAGCTATCTACATGGCAGGGTAGAGAAAATTTCCATATACAGTGTTCTAGCTACATGGCAGATATGTCCAATGAGTCCATATATTGGGAGCTACCTACATGACAGAATAATCCAATATGTCCATATACAGGGTACTAGCTACATGGCATATGAGTCCATCATGTCCAAATATTGAGAGTTAGCTACATGGCAGAAGAGTCCAATATGTTCATATACATGTTGAACTTTGTCTACTTTGAAGACCACTCCAACATATTCATGTACAGAGAGCTAGTTACATGGCAGATGAGTATAAATTGTGCATATACAGAGAGACAGCTACATGGAAGTGTAGTGCAACATTTGCATATACAGAGTTCTAGCTACAGGGCAAATGAGTGCATACATTTAGAGTTAGATACATGGCAGACAAGTCCAATAAGTGCATCTATAGAAAGCTAGCTATGGAAGTGTAGTGCAACATCTCCATATACAGAGTTTTAGCTTCATGGTAGATGAGTCCAAAGTGTTCGTATACTGAGAGCTAGCTACATGGCAGAGTTGTCCAACATGGCCATATATAGGGTACTAGCTACATGGCAAATGAGTCCAATATGTGCATACATTGAGAGTTAGATACATGGAAGACAAGTCCAATAAGTTCATATACAGAGAGCTAGCTACATGGCAATGTAGTGCAACATTTCGATATGCAGAATTCTAGCTACATGGTAGATGTGTCCAACGTGTCCATATACTGACAGCTAGCTACATGACAGAATAGTCCAACATGTCCACACAGAAAGCTACCTACTTTGCAGATCAGTCCAACATATCCATGTGCAGAGAGCTAGCTACATGGCAGTGTAGTGCAACATTTCCATATACAGAGTTCTAGCTACATGACATTTGTGTCCAACATGTCCATATACTGAGAGATAGCTACATAGCGGAGTAGTCCAACAAGTCCATATACAGGGTACTAGCTACATGGCAGAGGAGTTCAACATGCCCATGTATTGAGAGTTAGATACATGG
>NW_006408977.1:397425-405887 GCF_000296735.1 Chrysochloris asiatica
CAATATGTTCATATACAGAGAGCTAGCTACATGGCAGATCAGTCCAACATATCCATGTACATAGAGCTAGCTACATGGCAGTTCAGTCCAAAATATCGATGCACAAGAGCTAGCTACAAGTTAGAGAAGTCCAAAATGTCCATATATAGAGAACTTGCTACATGGAAGAGTAGTGCATCATTTCCATATACAGAGTTCAAACTACAGGGCAGATGAGTTCAAAGTGTTCATATCCTTAGCACTAGCTACATGGCAGAGTAGTGTAACATGTCCACATACTGGGGACTATCTACATGGCATATGGTCAAATAAGTCCATATACTGAGAGCTAGCTACATGGCAGACAAGTTCAATATGTTCATATATAGACAGCTAGCTATATGGCAGGGTAGAGCAACATTTCCATATACAGAGTTCTAAATACTTGGCAGAGTAGTCCAACATGTCCATAAACAGGGTACTAGCTTCATGGCAGTTGAGTAAAAAATGTCCATATACTGAGAGCTAGCTACATGGCATACAAGTCCAATATTTTCATATACAGAGAGTTACCTACTTGGCAGATCAGTCCAACATATCCATGTACAGGGAGCTAGCTTCATGACAGATGATTCCAAAATATTCATATACAGAGAGCTAGCTACATGGCAAGGTAGTGCAACATTTCCATATACAGAGATCTAGCTACATGACAGATATGTCCAACATGTGCATATACTGAGAGCTAGCTACATGGCAGAGTAGTCCAACATGTCCATGTACAGGGTGCTAGCTACATGGCAGATGAATCCATCATGTTCATATACTGAGAGATAGCTACATGGAAGACAAGTCCAATATCTTGTTATACAGAGAGCTAGCTAAATGGCAGAGTAGGGCAACATTTCCATATACAGGGTTCAAGCTCTATGGCAGATGAGTCCAAAATGTTCATATACTGAAAGCTAGCTACATGGCAGAGTAGTTCAACATGTGCATATACAGGGTACTAGGTACATGGCAGATGAGCCCAATACATCCATATATTGAGAGATAGCTACATGACAGACAAGTCCAATATGTTCATATACAGAGAACTAGCTATACTCTAGCGGAATGCAACATTTCCATATACAGAGTTCAAGCTACATAGCAGTTGCATACAACGTGTCCATATGTTGAGAACTAGCTACATGGCAGAGTAGTCAAACATGTCCATATACAGGGTACTAGCGACAGGGGAGAAGAGTGTATCATGTCTTTATAATGAGAGGTAGCTACATGCCAGACAAGTCCAATATGTTCATATACAGAGAGCTAATTACTTGGTAGATCAGTCCAACATATCCATGTACAGAGAGCTAGCTTCATGGCAGAGTGGTCCAACATGTCCATACACAGGGTACAAGCTACATGGCAGATGAGTTCAACATGTCCATATACTGAGAGCTAGCTACATTGCATATGTGTATAACATGTCCATATACTTGGAGCTAGCTGAATGACAGACAAGTTCAATATGTTCACATACAGACAGCTAGCTACATGGCAGGGTAGTGCAATATTTCCATATACAGAGTTCTTGCTACATGCAGATGTTTCCGATGTGTCCAACTTGGCATATCAGTCAAACATATCCATGTACAGAAAGCTAGCTACATGGCAGGTGAGTCCAAAATATCCATATAGAGAAAACTAGTCAAAGGGCTGTGCAGTACACCATTTCCATATACAGAGTTCTAGCTACTTGGAAGATGTGTCCAACGTGTCCATATACTTAGAGATAGCTACATGGCAGAGTAGTCCAACATGTCTACATACAGGGTACTAACTATATGGGAGATGAATCCAACCTGTCCAAGTACTGAGAGTTAGCTACATGGCAGACAAGTCCAATATGTTCATATACAGAGAGCTACCTACTTTGAAGATCATGTACAGACAGCTACTTACATGGCAGACGAGTCCAATATGTCCATTTATAGAAAGCTATTTATATGGCAGTGTAATGCAATATTTCCATATACAGAGTTCTAGTTACATGACATTTGTATCCAACGTGTCCATATACTCAGAGCTAGCTACATGGCAGAGTAGTCCAACAAGTTCATATACAGGGTACTACCTACATGACAGTGGAGTCCAACATGTCCATATACTAAGAATTAGCTACATGGAAGCCAAGTCCAAAATGTCCATATACAGAGAGCTAGCTACATGGCAGGGTAGGTCAACATTTCCATATACAGAGTTATAGCTACAAGGCACATGAATCCAACTTTTCGATATACAGAGAGCTACCTACTAGGCAGGGTAGTGAAACATTTCCATATACAGAATTCTAGCTACATGGCAGACAAGTCCAATATGATCATATACAGAGAGCTACCTACTTGGCAGATCAGTCCAACATATCCATGTACAGAGAGCTAGCTATATGGTAGAAGAGTCCAAAATGACCATATACAGTGAGCTAGCTACATGGCAGGGTAGTGCAACATGTCCATATAAAGAGTAACAGCTACCTGGCTAATGAGTCCAACATGTCCATATACTGTGAGCTAGCTACATGGCAGACAAGTGCAATTTGTTCATATACAGACAGCTACCTACTTGGCTGATCAGTCCAACATATCCATGTACAAAGAGCTAGCTACATTACTGAAGAGAACAAAACGTCCATATACAGTGAGCTAGCTACATGGCAGGGTAGTGCAACATTGCAGATCAGTTGAAAATATCTACACACAGAGAGCTAGCTACATGTCATATGAGTCCAAAATGTCCATATACAGAGAGCTAGCTAAATGGCAGAAAAGTGCATCATTTCCATATACAGAGTTCAAATTACATACAAGATTAGTTCAAAGTGTTCATATACTGAGAGCTAGCTGCATGACAGAGTAGTCCAACATATATATATTAAGTGTACTAGCTACATGTCAAATGAGTCCAAAATGTCCATATACAGAGAGCTAGCTACATGGCAGAGTAGTACATCATTTCCAAATACACATTCAAACTACATGGCAGATGAGTCCAAAGTGTTCATATACTGAGAGTTAGGATCATGGCAGAGTTGTCCAACATGTCCATATAAAGATTACCAGCTACATGACAGATGTGTCTAACATGTCCATGTACTGAGAGCTAGCTACATGACAGACGAGTCCAAAATGTCCATATATAGATTGCTAGCTACAAGACAGGGTAGTGTAACATTTCCAAATACAGAGTTCTAGCTACAAGGCAGATGAGTCCAGCTTGTCTATATACAAAGAGCTAGGTACATGGCAGAGTAGTCCAACATGTCCATATACAGGGTCCTAGCTACATGGCAGATGAGTCCCATCGTTCCATATACTGAGAACTAGCTACATAGCAGACGAGTCCAAAATGTCCATATACAGAGAGCTACCTACAGGGGAGGGTTTTGCAACATTTCCATATACAGCTTTCTAGCTACAAGACAGATGAGTCCAACTTGTCTATATACAGAGAGCTAGGTATACGTCAGAGTAGTGCAACATTTCCATATACAGAGTTCTAGCTACATGGCAGATGTGTCCAATGTGTCCATATACTGAGAGCAAGCTTCATGGCAGATCACTCGAAAATATCCATGCACAGGGAGCTAGCTAAATAGCAGACAAGTCCAATATGTTCATATAAAGAGAGCTACCTACTTGGCAGATCATTCCAACATATCCATGTACAGAGAGCTAGCTACATAGTAGACAAATCCAAAATGTTCATATACAGTGAGCTAGCTACATGGCAGGGTAGTGCAACATTTCCATCTACAGAGTTCTAGCTACAAGACAGATGAGTCCAACTTGTCTATATACCGAAAGTTAGCTACTTGGTAGAGTAGAACAACATTTCCATATACAGAGTTCTAATTACATGGAGATGTATCCAACGTGTCCATATATTGAGAGCTACCTACGTGGCAGATAAGTTCATCAGGTCCATATACAAGGTACTAACCACATGGCAGATGAGTCCATTATGTTCATATACTGAGACCTTGTTACATGGCAGACAATTCCAATATGTTCATATACAGAGAGCTACCTACTTGGCAGATCAGTTCAACCTATCGATGTTCAGTGAGCTAGCTTCATGGCAGACAAGTTCAAAATGTCCATATACAGAGAGCTTGCTTCATGGCAGGGTACTGCAACATTTCCATATACAGAATTCTACTTACAAGGCAGAAGAGTCCAACTTGTCTATATACTGAGAGCTAGCTACATGGCACACAAGTCCAATATGTTCATATACAGAAAGCTACTACTTGGCACATCAGTCCAACATATCCATGTACAGAGAGCTAGATACATAGAAGACGAATCCAAAAGATCCATATACAGAGAGCTAGCTACATGGCTGGGTAGTGCAGCATTTCCATATACAGAGTTCTAGCTACAATGCAGATGAGTCCAACATATCCATATACTGATAGCTTGCTTCATGGAAGACAGTCCAAAATGTCTGTATACAGTGAACTAGCTACTTGGCAGGGTAGTGCAACATTTCCATATACAGAGTTCTAGGTACAAGGCAAATGAGTACAACTTCTCTATATACAGACAGCTAGCTTTATGGCAGAGTAGTGCAACATTTCCATATACAGCGTTATAGCTACATAGCAGATGTGTTCAACATGTCCATATACTGAGAGCTACCTATATGGCAAATCAGTCCAAAATATCCATGTAGAGAGAGCTAGCTATATGGCAGATGAGTCCAAAATGTCCATATGCATATTGCTAGCTACATGACAGGGTAGTGTAACATTTTATTATACAGAGTTCTAGCTACAAAGCAGATGAGTCCAACTTGTCTATATACAGAGAGCTAGCTACATGGCAGAGTAGTACAATATGTCCATATACAGGGTCCTAGCTACATGGCAGATGAGTCCAATGAGTCCATATACTGAGAGCTAGCCACATGGCATACAAATCCAATATGTTCATATACAGAGAGCTATCTACTTGGCAGATTAGCCCAACATATGCAAGTACCGAGACCTAGCTACATGGCAGAAGAGTCCAAAATGTCCTTATACAGAGAGCTACCTATAGGGCAGGGTTGTGCAACATTTCTATATACAGCTTTCTAGCTACAAGACAGATGTGCCCAACCTGTCTATATACAGAGAGCTAGCTATATGTCAGAGTAATGCAGCATTTCCATATACAGAGTTATAGCTACATGGCAGATGTGTCCAACATGTCCATATACTGAGAGCAACCTACATGGCAGATCAGTCCAATATATCCCTGTACAGAGTGCTAGCTACATGGCAGAGCTGTGCATAATTTTCATATACAGAGTTCAAGCTACATGGCAGATGAGTCCAACTTGTCTATATACTGACGGCTACATACATGGCAGAAAAAGTCCAATATGTTCATATACAGACAGCTAACCATTTAGCAGATCAGCACAACATACCCATGTACAGAGAGCTAGCTACATGGCAGACGAGTCCAAAATGTCCGTATACAGAGAGCTGGCTACATGCCAGGGTACTGCAACATTTTCATATACATAGTTATGGCTTCAAGGCAGATGTGTCCAAAATGTCCATATACAGAGAGCTAGCAACATGGCAGGGTAGTGCAACATTTCCATATACAGAGTTCTAGCTACACTACAGATGAGTCCAACTTGTCTACATACAGAGAACTAGCTACATGTTAGAATAGTAGAACTTTCCATATACAGAGTTCTAGCTACATGGCAGATGTATCCAAGGTGTCCATATACTGAGAGCTACTGACATGGCACATAAATCCAACATGTCCATATACAGGGTACTAGCTACATGGCAGATGAGTTCAATATGTCCATATACTGAGAGCTAGCTACATTGAAGAGGTATCCAACATGCCCATATACTGGGATATAGCTACATGGCAGACAAGTTCAATATGTTGATATACAGAGAGCTTCCTACATGGCAGATCAGTCCAACATATCCATGTACCGAGATCTAGCTACATGGCAAACAAGTTCAAAATATCCGTATACAGAGTGCTAGCTACATGGCAGGGCAGTGCAACATTTCCATATACAGATTTCTAGCTACATGGCAGATATGTCCAACGTGTCCATATAGTCAGAGCAACCTACATGGCAGATCACTCCAAAATATTCATGCACAAAGAGCTAGATACATGGCATACGAGTCCAATATGTCCATATACAGAGAGCTGGCTACATGGCAGAGTACTGCACCATTTGCATATACAGAGTTCAAGCTACATGGTAGATGAGTAAAAAGTGTTCATATACTTTTTTTACACAAGCTACATATTTTTTTACACAAGCTACATGGCAGAGTAGTCCAACATGTCCATATACAGAAAGCAAGCTACATTGCAGAGTAGGGCAACATTTCCATATACAGAGTTCTAGCTACAAGGCATATGAGTCCAACTTGCCTATATAAAGAGACCTAGCTACAGGGCAGGGTAGTGCAACATTTCCATATACAGTGATCGAGCTACAAGGCAGATGAGTCCAATTTGTTTATATACAAAGCTAGCTAAATGGGCGGGTAGTACAACATGTCCATATACAGGGTACTAGCTAAATGGTAGATGAGTCAAACCTGTCCATATACTGAGAGCTAGCTACATGGCGTACAAGCTCAATATGTTCATATACAGAGAGGTACCTACCTGCAAGATCAGTCCAACATATCCATTTACAGAGAGCTAGCTACATGGCAAACAAGTTCAAAATATCCGTATACAGAGAGCTAGCTACGTGGCAGGGTAGTGCAATATTTCCATATACAGATTTCTAGCTACATGGCAGATATGTCCAACGTGTCCATATAGTCAGAGCAACCGACATGGCAGATCAGTCCAAAATATCCATGCAGAGAGAGATCGCTACATGGCAGCCGAGGACAAAATGTCCATATAGACAGAGCTAGCTAGGCAGAGTAGTGCACAATTTCCATATACAGAGTTCAAGCTACATGGTAGATGAGTCCAATGTGTTCATATACTGAGAGCTACCTACATGGAAGAGCAGACCAACATGTCCATATAAAGCGTACTAGCTACCTGGCTAATTAATTCAATGTGTCCATATACTGAGAGTTAGCTACATGGCAGAAATATCCAATATGTTCATATACAAAGAGCTACCTACTTGGCAGATCAGTCCAACATATCCATGTATAGAGAGCTAGCTTCATGTTAGACCAGTCCAAGATGTCCATATACAGAGAGCTAGCTACAAGACAGAGAAGTCCATCATTTTCATATACAGGGTTCAGGCTACATAGAAGATGAGTCCAAAGTGTTCATTTACTGAGCGCTAGCTACATGGCAGAGTAGTCCAACATATCCAAATAAAGTGTACTAGCTACCTGGCTAATAAGTCAAACATGTCCAAATACTGAGAGCTAGCTACATGGCAGACAAGTCCAACATGTTCATATACAGAGAGCTACATACTTGGAAGACCAGTCCAATATATTCATGTACAGAGAGGTAGCTACATGGCAGACGAGTCCAAAATGTCCTTATAGAGAGCGCTAGCTACATTGATGGGTAGTGCAACATTTTCATATACAGAGTTCTAGATACATGGCAGATGTGTCCAATGTCTCCATATACTGGGAGCTAACTACATGGCAGATCACTCCAACATGTCCTTATACAGGATACTAGCTACATAGTCTATGATTCCAACATGTCCATATACTGAGAGCTAGCTACATTGTAGATGTTCCAACATGTCTATTTCCTGGGAGTTAGCTACATGGCATACAAGTTGAATATGTTCATATACAGAGAGCTACCTACTTGGCAGATTAGTCTAACATATCCATGTACACAGAGCTTGCTACATGGCAGAAGAGTCCAAAATGTCCATATACAGAGAGCTAGCTACATGGCAGGGTAGTGCAAAATTATCATGTACAGAGTTCTAGCTTCAAGGCAGATGAGTCCAACTTTTGTATATACAGAGTTCAAGCTACATGGCAGATGAGTCCAAAGTGTTCATATACTGAGAGCTAGCTACATGGCAGAGTAGTCCATCATGTCCATATAAAGAGTACTAGCTACATGGCAGATGAGTCCAAAATGTCCATATACAGAGAGCTAGCTACATGGCAGAGTAGTGCACCATTTCCATATACAAAGTTCAAGATACATGGCAGATGAGTCCAAAGTGTTCATATACTGAGAGCTAGCTACATGGCAGACTAGTCCATCATGTCCATATAAAGAGTACTAGATACATAGCAGATGAGTCCAAAATGTCCATATACAGAGAGCTGGCTACATGTCAGAAGAGTCCAAAATGCCCATATACAGAGAGCTAACTACATGGCAGAGTATTGCATCATTTCAATATACAGAATTCAAGCTACATGGCAGATAAGTCCAAAGTGTTCACATACTTAGAGCTAGCTACATGGCAGAGTAGTCAAACATGTCCATTTA
>NW_006408977.1:405987-407566 GCF_000296735.1 Chrysochloris asiatica
TCAAGCTACATGGCAGATGAGTTCAAAGTGTTCATATACAGAGAGCTAGGTACATGGCAGAGAAGTCCAACATGTCCATATAAAGGGTATTATCTACCTGGCTAATGAGTCCAACATGTCCATATACAGGGTTATAGTTACATGGCAGATGAATCCAAAATGTTCATATACTGAGAGCTAGCTACATGTCAGAAGAGTCCAAAATGTCCATATACAGAGAGCTAACTACATGGCAGAGTATTGCATCATTTCAATATACAGAATTCAAGCTACATGGCAGATAAGTCCAAAGTGTTCACATACTTAGAGCTAGCTACATGGCAGAGTAGTCAAACATGTCCATTTAAAGAGTACTAACTACATGGCAGATGTGTCCACCGTATACATAAACTGAGAGCAAGCTACATGGCATACAAGTCCAATATGTTCATATACAGAGAGCTAAATGCCTGGTAGATCAGTTCAACATATCCATGTACAGAGAGCTAGCTACATCGCAGATGAGTCCAAAATGTCCATATTCAGAGAGCTAGCCAAATGGCCGGGTGGTGCAACATTTCCATATACATAGTTCTAGCTACAAGGCAGATGAGTCCAACTTGTCTATATACAGTGAGATAGCTACATGGCAGAATAGTACAACATGTCCATATACAGGGTACTAGCTACATGACAGATGAGTCCAACATGTCCTTATACTTAGAGATAGCTACATAGCAGACAAGTCCAATATGTTCCTATAAAGAGAGCTACCTACTTTGCAGATCAGTCCAACATAGCCATGTACAGAGAGCTAGCTACATGACAGACGAGTCCAAAATGCCCATATACAGAGAGCTAGCTACATGGCAGGCTAGTGTAACATGGCCATATACAGAGTTCTCGCTACAAGGCAGATGAGAAGTAATTGTCTATATACAGAGAGTTAGCTACATGTCAGAGTAGAGCAACATTTCCATATACAGAGTTCTAGCTATATGGCAGATATGTCCAACGTGTCCATATTTTGAGAGCTACCTACATGGAAGATCAACCCAAAATATTCATGCACAGAGAGCCAGCTCCATGTCAGATGACACCAAAATATCCATATGCAGAGAGATAATTACATGGCAGTGTAGTGCAATATTTCCATATACAGAGTTCTAGCTACAAGGCAGATGAGTCCAACTTGTCTATATACAGACAGCTAGCTACATGGCTGAGTAGTACATTTCTATATACAGAGTTCTTGCTACAAGGCAGATGTGTCCAACATGTGCATATACTGAGAGCTACTACATGGCAGATCAGTCCAACATGTCCATGTATAGGATACTAGCTACATGGCAGATGTGTCCAATGTGTCCATATACTGAGAGCTAGCTACTTGGCAGACAAGTCCAATATATTCATATCCTGAGAGCTAGCTACATGGCAGACAAGTCCAATATGTTCAGATGCAGAAAGATACCTACTTGACAGATCAGTTCAACATATAATTTTAAAGAGAGCTACCTACATGGCAGACGAGTCCAAATTGTCCATAAACAGAGTTCAAGCTACGTGGCAGATGTCTCCAAAGTGTTCATATACTGAG
>NW_006408977.1:408936-420080 GCF_000296735.1 Chrysochloris asiatica
TAAAGAGAGCTACCTACATGGCAGACGAGTCCAAATTGTCCATAAACAGAGTTCAAGCTACGTGGCAGATGTCTCCAAAGTGTTCATATACTGAGAGTTAGCTACATGTCTGAATAGTTCAACATGTCCATATAAAGAGTACATGCTACATGGCAGACAAGTCCAAAATGTCCATATACTGAGAGCTAGCTACATGGCAGAAAAGTCCAAATTGTTCATATTGAGAGCTAACTTCAGGGCGGATCAGTCCAAAATATCCATGCACATAGAGCTAGCTACATGACAGATGAGTCCAAAATGTCTATATACAGAGAACTAGATACATGTCAAAGTAGTGTAAAATTTCCATATACAGAGTTCTAGCTACATGGCAGATGTGTCCAACGTGTCCATATACTGAGAGCTAGCTACATGGCAGAGTAGCCATCATGTCCATATCAAGGGTAGCAGTTTCTTGGCAGATGAGTACAACATGTCCATATACTGAGAGCTAGTTACATGGCAGGCAAGTCCAATATGTTCATACACACAGAGCTACCTTCTTGGCATATCAGTCTAACATATACATGAACAGAGAGCTAGCTTCATGAAAGACAGGTCCAAAATGTCCATATACTGAGAGCTAGCTACATGACAGCGTAGTGCAACATTTCCATATTCAGAGCTGTGGCTACAAGGCAGATGAAGCCAACTTATTTATATACAGACAACTAGCTACATGGCAGAGTAGTGAAACATTTCCATATACAGAGTTCTAGCCACATGGCAGATGTGTCCAAGGTGTCCATATGTTGAGAGCTAACTAAACGGTGGATCAGTTCAAAACATCCATGCAAAGAGAGCTAGCTCCATGTCAGACGAGTCCAAAATGTCTGTTTGCAGAGAGCTAGCTACATGGAAGTGTAGTGCATCATTTCCATGGAAATAGTTCAAGCTACATGGCAGATGATTCCAAAGTGTTCATATACTGAGAGCTAGCTACATGGCAGAGTAGTGCAACATTTCCATATACAGAGTTCTAGCTACAAGGCAGATGAGTCCAACTTGTGTATATACTGAGAGCTAGCTACTTGGCAGAGTAGTGCAACATATCAATATACAGTGTTCTAGCTAAAATGCAGATGAGCCAACTTGTGTATATAATGTCCAAAATGTCCATATAAAGAGAGCTAGCTACATGGCAGAGTAGAGCATCATTTCCATATTCAGAGTTCAAGCTACATGGCATATGAGTCCAAAGTGTTCAAACACTGAGAACTAACTTCATGGATGAGTAGTGCAACATTTCCATATACAGAGTTCTAGCTTCATGGCGGATGTGTCTAACATGTCCATATACTGAGAGCTAAATACAAGGCAAAAAAGTCCAATATGTTCATATCCAGGTAGCTACCTACTTGGCAGAACGGTCCAACATATCCATGTAGAAAGAGCTAGCTACATGGCAGGGTAGTGCAACATTTCCATATACAGATTTCTAGCTACAAGGCAGATGAGTCCAACTTGACTATATACTGAGTGCTAGCTACATGTCAGACAATTCCAATATGTTCATATACAGAGAGCTACCTACTTGGCAGATCAGTCCAACATATCCTTGTACAGAGAACTAGCTACCTGGCAGAGGAGTCAAAAGTGTCCATGTACAGAGAGCTAACTACATGGTAGGGTAGTGCAACATTTCCATATACAGAGTTCTAGCTACATGGCAGAGGTATCCAACGTGTCCATATACTGACAGCTACCTACATGGGAGATCATTCCAAAATATTCAAGCACAGAGAGCTACCTATATGCCAGATGAGTCCAAAATGTCCATATACAGAGAGCTAGCTACATGGCAGTGTAGTGCATCATTTCCATATACAGAGTTCAAGCTACATGACAGATGAGTTTAAAGTGTTCATGTATTGAGGGCTAGCTACATGGCAGAGTAGTCCAACATGTCCATATAAAGAGTACTAGCTATTTGGCTGAGTCCAACATGTCTAATAAATTAGAGCTGCCCACATGAGAAATCAGTCTAAAATATCCTTGCACAGAGAGCTGGCTATATGTCAGAAAAGTCCAAAATGTCCATATAAAGAGAGCTAGCTACAAGGCAGAGTAGTGCAACATTTCCATATACAGAGTTCAAGTTACATGGCAGATGACTCCAAAATGTCCATGTACAGAGAGATAACTACATGGTAGGGTAGTGCAACATTTCCATATACAGAGGTCTAGCTACATGACAGATGTGTCTAATGTGTACATATACTGAAGAGCTACTTATATGACATATCAGTCCAAAATATCCATGCACAGAGAGCTGGCTACATGTCACATGACTCCAAAATGTCCATATACATAGAGCTAAATACATGGCAGAGTATTATATCATTTTCATATACAGAGGTCAAGCTACATGGCAGATGAATCCAAAGTGTCCATGTACAGAGAGCTAACTACATGGTAGTGTAGTGCAACATGTCCTTATAAAGAGTAATAGCCACATGGCAGATGTGTCCAACGTGTCCATGTACTGAGATATAACTACATGTCAGATTAGTCCAAAACGTCCATATGCAGAGAGCTAGCTACATGGCAGGGTAGTACCACATTTCAGAGTTCTAGCTTCAATGAAGATGAGTCCTACTTGTCTATATACAGAGAGCTAGCTACATGGCAGAGTAGTGCAACATTTCGATATACAGAGTTTAAGTTACATGGCAGATAAATCCACAGTGTTCACATACTGCAAGCTAGCTACATCACATAGTAGTCCAACATGTCCATATAAAGTGTACTAACTACATGGCAGATTTGTCCATCATGTGCATATACTGAGAGCTAGCTACATTGCAGACAAGTCCAATATGTTCATATACAGACAGCTAATTACTTGGCAGATCAGTCCAACGTATCCATGTACAGAAAGCTAGCTACATCGTGGACGAGTCCAAAATGTCCATGTACAGAGAGCTACCTACATGGCAGGGTAGTGCAACATTTCCATATACAGAGTTCTAGCTACAAGGCAGATGAGTCCAACTTGTCTATATACAGAGAGCTAGTTACATGTCAGAGTAATGTAACATTTCCATATACAGAGTTATAGCTACATTGCAGATATGTCCAACGTGTCCATATACTGAGAGCTAGCTACATGGCATAAAAGTCCAATATGTTCATATACAGAGAGCTACCTAGTTGGCATATCAGTCCAACATATCCATGTACAGAGAGCTAGCTACATCGCAGTAGAGCCCAAAATGTACATATACAAAGAGCTAGCTACATAGCAGGGTAGGCAACATTTCCATATGCAGAGTTCTAGCTACAAGGCAGATGAGTCCAACTTGTCTATACAGCGATCTAGCTACATGGCAGAAAAGTCCAATATGTTCATACACTGAGAGCTAGCTACAGGGCAGACAAGTCCAATATGTTCATATGCAGAGAGCTAACTACTTGTCAGATCAGTCAAACATATCCATGTACAGAGAGCTAGCTACATGGCAGACGGGTCCAAAATGTCTATATGCAGAGAGCTAGCTACATGGCTGTGTATTGCAACATTTCCATATACAGAGTTCTAGCTTCAAGGCAGATGAATCCAACTTATCTATATATAGTGAGCTAGATACATGGCAGATTAGTCCAACATGTCCATATACAGGGTACTAGCTTCATGGCAGATAGTCCAACATGTTCATATACAGAGAGCTAACTATATGGCTGGGTAGTGCAACATTTCCGTATACAGATTTCTAGTTACAAGGCAGATGAGTCCAAATTGTCTATATAGAGAGAGCTAGCTATATGCCAGGGTATTGCAAAATTTCCATATACAGAGTTCATGCTAGAAGGCAGATTAGTCTAACTTGTCTATATACAGAGTGCTAGCTACATGGCAGAGTTGTGAAACTTTTCCATATACAGAGTTCTAGCTACATGGTAGACGAGTCCAAAATGTCTATATACAGAGAGCTAACTACATGGATGGGTAGTGCAACATTTCCATGTACAGAGCTCTAGTTACAAGACAGATGAGTAAAAATTATCTATATACAGAGAGCTAGCTACATGGCAGGGTAGTGCAACATTTCCATATACAGAGTTCTAGCTACAAGGCAGATGAGTTCAACTTGTCTATATACATGTCCATAAACTGACAGCTAGCTACATGGCAGACAAGTCCAATATGTTCATATACAGATAGCTACCTACTTGGCAGATCAGTGCAACATATCCATGTTCACAGAGCAAGCTACATGGGAGACGGGTCCAAAATGTCCGTATACAGAGAGCTAGCTACATGGCAGGGTAGTGCAACATTTCCATATTCAGAGTTCGAGCTACAATGCAGATGAGTCCAACTTGTCTTTATACAGAGATCTAGCTACATGGCAATGTATTGCAACACTTCCATATACAGAGATCTAGCTACATGGCAGAAGTGTCCAATGTGTCCATATACTGATAGCTACCTACATTGCAGATCAGTCCAACATGTCCATATACAGGGTACTAGTTACATGGCAGATGTTTTCCACGTGTCCATATACTGAGAGCTAGCTACATGGCAGAGTAGTCCAACATGTCCATAAAAAGAGTACTAGCTACCTGGCTAATGAGTCCATCATGTCCATATACTGAGAGTTAGTGACATGGCAGACAAGTCCAATATGTTCATATACAGATAGCTACCTACTTGGCAGATACGTGCACCATATCCATGTATAGA
This sequence comes from Chrysochloris asiatica, assembly GCF_000296735.1. Lineage (NCBI taxonomy): Eukaryota > Metazoa > Chordata > Mammalia > Afrosoricida > Chrysochloridae > Chrysochloris > Chrysochloris asiatica. The sequence continues at coordinate 413,666 of NW_006408977.1, forward strand.
GAGCTGGCTACTTGGCAGACGAGTCCAAAATGTCCATATACAGAGAGCTAGCTACATGGCAGGGTAGTGCAACATTACCATATACAGTGTTGTGGCTACAAGGCAGATGAGTTCAAATTGTCTATACACAGAGAGCTAGTAACATGGCAGCGTAGTGAAACATTTCCATATACAGAGTTCTAGCTACAAGGCAGATGAGTCCAAGTTGTGTATATACAGGGTGCTAGCAACATGGCAGAGTAGTGCAACATTTCCATATACAGAGTTCTAGCTACATCGCAGATATTTCCAACGTTTCCATATACTGAGAGCCAACTACATGGCAGATCGGTCCAACATGTCCATACACAGTGTACTAGCTACATGGCAGATGTATCCAATGTGTAAATATACTGAGAGCGAACTACATGGTAGACAAGTCAAATATGTTCATATACAGAGAGCTACATACTTGGAAGACAAGTCCAACTTTGCCATGTACAGAGAGGTAGTTACGTGGCAGACAAGTTCAAAATGTCCATAAACAGAGAGCTAGCTACATGGTAGGGTAGTGCAACATTTCCATACACAGAGTTCTAGCAACAAGGCAGATGTGTCCAACGTGTACATATATAGGGACCTAACTACAGATCAGTCCAAAATATCCATGCACAGAGATCTAGCTCCATGTCAGACGACACCAAAATGTCCATATGCAGAGAGCTAGTTACATGGCAGAGTAGTGCATCATTTCCATACACAGAGTTCAAGCTACATGGCATATGAGTCCAAAGTGTTCATATACTGAGAGCTAGCTACATGGAAGAGTAGTGCAATATTTCCATATACAGAGTTCTAGCTACATGGCAGATGTTTCTTACGTGTCCATACACTGAGAGCTAGACACAAGGCATACAAGTCCAATATGTTCATATACAGGGAGCTAACTACTTGGCAGAAAAGTCCAACATATCCATGTACAGAGAGCTAGCTACATGGCAGACGAGTCCAACATTTCCATATACAGAGAGCTAGCTACATGGCAGGGTAGTGCAACATTTCCATATAAAATGTTCTAACTACAAGGCAGATGAGTCCACCTTGTCTATATACAGACATCTAGCTACATGGCAGAGTAGTGCAACATTTCCTTACTCAGAGTTTTAGTTACATGGCAGATGTGTCCAATGGGATCATATACTGAGAGCTACCTACATGGCAGATCAGTTCAACATGTGCATATATAGGATACTAGGTACATGGCAGATGTGTCCAACGTGTCCATATTCTGAGAGCTAGTGACATAGCAGACAAGTCCAATATGTTCATATGCAGAGAGCTACCTACTTGGAAGATCAGTCCAAATAGGCATGTACAGAGAGCTAGCTATATGGAACAAGAGTCCAAAATGTCCATATACAGAGAGCAAGCTCCTTGGCATGGTAGTGCAACATTTCCATATTGTGAGTTCTAGCTACAAGGCAGCTGAATCCAACTTGATTAAATACTGAATGCTAACTACATCGCAGACAATTCCAATATGTTCATATACAGAAAGCTACCTATTTGGCAGATCAGTCCAACAAATCCATGTACAGAGAGCTAGTTACATGGCTGAGGAGTCCAAAATGTCCATATACAGAGAGCTAGCTACATGGCAGAGTAGTGCAACATTTCCATCTACAGAGTTGTAGCTACATGGCAGAAGTGCCCAACGTGTCCATATACTGAGAGCTCCTTACATGGCAGATCTATCCAAAATATCAATGTACAGAGAACTATCTACATGTCAGAGGAGCTACATGGCAGAGTAGTGCAACATTTCCATATAAAGAGTTCTAGTTACAAGGAAGATGTGTGTAAAATGTCTATGTACAGAGAGCTAGCTACATGGCAGGGTGAGCAACATTTCCATATATGAATTCTAGCTACATGGCCAATGTGTCCATGTACAGAGAGCAAGCTAATGGCAAAGTAGTGGAACATTTCCATATACAGAGTTCTAGCTACATGGCAGATATATCCAATGTGTTCATATACTGAGAACTAGCTACATGGCAGATGAATCCAACATGTCCAGATACTGAGAGCTAGCTACATATCAGAAAAATCCAATATGTTCATATACAGAATGCTACCTACTTGGCAGATCAGTTAAACATATCCATGTACAAAGAACTAGCTTGTGAATTGAGTCCACAAGGTCCACATATTGAGAATTAGCTACTTGGTAGACACGTGCAAAACGTCCATATACAGAGAGGTAGCTACATGGCAAGAATAGTCCAATATGTCCATGTACAGGGTACTAGCTCCTGGCTAATGAGTCCAACATGTCTATATACCTAGAGCGAGCTATATAGCAGACACGTCTTATATGTTCATATCCAGAGAGTTACCTACTTGGCAGATCAGTCCAACATATCCATGTACAGAGAGCTAAGTACATGGCAGACGAGTCCAAAATGTAAATATACAGAGATCTAGCTCCATGGCAGAGTAGTGCAACATTTCCATATAAAGAGTTCTAGTTACAAGTAAGATGAGTGTAAAATGTCTATGTACAGAGAGCTAGCTACATGTCAGGGTAGAGCAACATTTCCATATATGAATTTTAGCTACATGGCAGATTAGTCCAAAATATCCATGCACAGAGAGCTAGCTACATGTCAGGGTAGAGCAACATTTCCATATATGAATTTTAGCTACATGGCAGATTAGTCCAAAATATCCATGCACAGAGAGCTAGCTACATGTCAGACGAGTCCTAAATGTCCATATACACAGAGATACCTAGATAGAAGAGTAGTGCATCATTTCCACATACAGAGTTCAACCTACATGGCAGATGAGTCCAAAGTGTTCATATATTGAGAGCTAGTTACATGGCAGAGTACTCCAACATGTCCATATAAAAAGTACTAGCTACCTGGATAAAGAGTCCAACAAGTCCATATACTGAGAGCTAGCTACATGTCAGAGTAGTCCAATATGCCCATATAAAGAGTACTAGCTACCTGGATAATGAGTCCAACGTGTCCATATACTGAGGGCTAGCTACATGGCAGACAAGTCCAATAGGTTCCTATGGAGAGAGCTACCTACTTGCCAGATCAGTCCAACATAACCATGTACAGAGGGCTAGCAACATGGCAGACAAGTCCAATATGTTCACATACAGAGACCTACCTACATGGGAGATCAGTACAACATGTCCATGTACAGAGAGCTAGCTACATGTCAGAGTAGTCCAATATGCCCATATAAAGAGTACTAGCTACCTGGATAATGAGTCCAACGTGTCCATGGCAAAGGAGTCCAAAATGTCCATGTAAAGGGAGCTAGCTACATGTCAGCATAGGGCAACATTTCCATATATAGACTTCTAGCTACAAGAAAGATGAGTCTAAAATGTCTATATCCAGAGAGCTAGCTACATGGCAGACGAGTCCAAAATGTTCATATATGTTCATATACTGAAAGCTACCTACTTGGCAGATCAGTCCAACATGTCCATGTACGGAGAGCTAGCTACATGGCAGACAAGCCCAAAATGTTCATATACAGGGAGCTAGCTACATGGCAGGATAGTGCAACATTTCCATATACACTGTTCTAGCTATATGGCAGATTTGTCCAACGTGTCCATATACTGAGAGCTACATGACAGATCAGTTCAATATATCCTTACACAGAGAGCTAGCTATATTTCAGACTAGTCGAAAATGTCCATATACAGAGAGGTAGCTACGTGGCAGTGTAGTGCAACATTTCCATATACAAAGTTCTAGCTACACAGCAGATGAGTCCAACTTGTTTATATACAGATAGCTAGCTACATGGCAGGGTAGTGCAACATTTCGATAATCAGAGTTCTAGCTATATGGCCGATGTTTCCAACGTGTCCATATACTGAGAGCTACCAACATGGCAGATCAGTCAAAAATATCCATGTACAGAGAGCTAGCTCCATGGCAGTGTAGTGCAACATTTCTATATAAAGAGTTCTAGCTACAAGGCAGATGATTCCAACTTGTCTATATACATAGAACTAGCTACATGGCAGAATACTCCAACTTGTCTATATACCGAGTTATAGCTACATGGCAGATGTGTCCAACGTGTCCATGTACTGAGACCTACCTACATGGCAGATCAGTCGGAAATATCAATGTAGATAGAGCTGACTACATAACAGATGACTCCAAAATGTCCATATACAGAGAACTAGCTATATGGCAGAGTAGTGCATCTTTTCCATATACAGAGTTCAAGCTAAATGGAAGATGAGTCCAAATGTCCCTATAAAGACAGCTAGCTAAATGGCAGATGAGTACAACTTGTCTATATACAGATAACTAGCTACATGGCAGGGTAGTGCAACATTTCCATATACTGAGTTTTAGCTACGAGGCAGATGAGTACAACTTGTCTATATACTAAGAACTAGCTACATGGCAGGGAAGTGCAACATTTACATATACAGAGTTCTAGCTAAAACGCAGATGAGTTCAACTTGTTTATATAGAGAGAGCTACGTATATGACAGAGTAGTGCAACATGTCTATATACAGCGTTCTCGGTACATGGCAGATCAGTCCTACGTGTCCGTATATTGAGAGCGAGCTACATGGAAGACAAGTCCAATATGTTCATATACAGAGAGCTACCTACTTGTCAGATCAATCCATCGTATCCATGTACAGAGAGAAAATTACATGGTAGATGTGTTCAAAATGTCCATATACAGAGAGCTAGCTACTTGGCAGGGTAGTGGAACATTTCCATATACAGAGTTCTAGCTACAAAACAGATGAGTCCAACTTGTCTATATACAGAGAGCTAGCTACTTGGCAGAGTAGTTCAACATTTCCATATACAGAGTTCTAGCTACAAGGCAGATAATTCATCTTGTCTATATACAGAGAACTAGCAACATGGCCAAGAAGTGCAACATGTCCATATACAGGGTACTAGCTACATGGCTGATGAGTCCAACATGTCCATATACTGAGACCTAGCTACATGGCATACGAGTCCAAAATATCCATATATAGGTAGCTAGCTACATTGCAGGGTAGTGCAACATTTCCATAAACAGAGTTCTAGGTACAAGGCAGATGAGCACAACTTGTCTATATACAGAGAGCTAACTACATGGCAAAGTAGTGCAACATTTCCATATGCAGAGTTCTAGCTACAAGGCAGATGAGTACAACTTGTCCATACACTGAGAGCTACCTACATGGCAGAGTATTCCAACATGTCCATATACAGGGTATTAGCTACATGGCAGATGAGTCCAACATATTCATATACTGAGAGCTAACTACATGGCAGACAAGTCCAGTATTTTCATATAAAGAGAGCTACCTACTTGGCAGATCAGTCCAACATATCGATGTACTGAGAGCTAGCTACATTGCAGACCAGTCCAAAATGTCCATATATAGAGAGCGAGCTACATGGCATGGTAGAGAAACATTTCCATATACAGAGTTCTAGCTACAAGGCAGATGAGTCCAACTTGTCTATATACAGAGAGCTAGCTACATGTCAGAGTAGTGCAACATTTCCATATACAGAGGTCAAGCTACATGGCAGATGAGTCCAATATGTTCATATACTGAAAGCTAGCTACATGGCAGAGTAGTCCAACATGTCCATATAAAGAGTACTAACTACCTGGCTAATGAGTCCAACATGTCCATATTCTGAGAGCTACACATGGAAAGGTAGTGCAACATTTCCATATGCAGATTTCTAGATACATGATATATGTGCCCAACGTGTCCATATACTGAGAGCTAACTACTTGGTAGAGTAGTCCAACTTGTACGTATAAAGCATACTAGCTACCTGGCTAATGAGGCCGACATGTACATATACAGAGAACTAAACACATGGCAGAGTAATGCTTCATTTCCATATATAGAGTTCAAGCTACATGTTAGATGAGTCCAAAGTGTTCATATACTCAGAGCTAGCTACATGGCAGAGTAGTACAACATGTCCATATAACGAATAATAGCTACCTGGCTAATGAGTCCAACATGTCCATACACAGATAGCTAGCTACATGGCGAGTTTGTGCAACATTTCTGTATACAGAGATCCAGCTACATGGTAGATGTTTCCAACGTGTCCATATAATGAGAGCTACCTACATGGCAGAGTAGTGCAACATGTCCATATACAGGGTACTAGCTACATGGCAGATGAATCCAACATGTGCATATACTGAGAGATAGCTACATGGCAGACAAGTTCAAAATGTCCATATATAGGGAGCTAGCTACATGGCATTGTAGTGCAAGATTCCATATACACAGTTCTAGCAACAAGCCAGATGAGACCAACTTGCCTATATACAGACAGCTAATTACATGGCAGAGTAGTGCAACATTTCCATACACAGTCTTATAACTACAAGGCA
>NW_006408977.1:420180-436173 GCF_000296735.1 Chrysochloris asiatica
TAGCTACATGGCAGAGTTGTGCAACATATCCATATAGAGGCTACTAACTAGATGGAAGACGAGTCCAACATGTCAATATTCTGAGAGCTAGCTACATGGCAGACAAGTCCAATAGTTCATATACAGAGAGCAACCTGCTTGGCAGATAAGCCCAACATATCCATGTACAGAGAGCTAGCAATATGTAAGACGAGTTCAAAATGTCCATATACAGAGACCTAGATACATGGCAGGGTACTGCAACATTTCCATATACAGAGTTCTAGCTACATGGCAGATGTGTCCAATGTCTCCATATACTGAGAGCTAGGCTTTATATCTATTAGCTACATGGCAGAGAAGTCCAATATGTTCATATATAGAGAGCTACCTACCTGGAAGATCAGTACAACATATCCATGTACAGAGAGATAGCTACATGGCAGAAGATACCAAAATGTCCATATACAGAAAGCTAGCTACATGTCAGATGAGTCCTAAATGTCCATATTCAGAGAGCTAGCTACATGACAGGGTAGTGCACGAATTCTATATACAGAGTTCTAGATACAAGACAGATGAGTCCAACTTATCTATATAAAGAGAACTAGCTACATGGCAGGGTAGTGAAACGTTTCCATATACAGAGTTCTAGTTACATGGCAGATGTGTCCAATGTGTCCATATACTGGGAGCTACCTACATGACAGATTAGTCCAACATATCCATGTGCAGAGAGCTAGCTACATTGTAGAGTACTATATAATTTCCATATACAGAGTTCAAGCTACATGGTAGATTAATAAAATGTGTTCATATACTGGAGATAGCTACATGGCAGAGTAATGCATCATTTCCATATACAGACTTCAAGCTACATGGCAGATGTGTCCAACATGTCCATATACTGAGAGCTAGCTACATGGCAGACAAGTCCAATTTGTTCATATACAGAGAGCTAAACACTTGGCAGATCAGTTCAACATATCCATGTACAGAGAACTAACTACATGGCAGACAAGTGCAAAATGTATATATACAGGGAGATAGCTACATGGCAGGGTAGAGCAACATTTCCATATATAGAGTTCAAGCTACAAGGCAGATGTGTCCAACGTGTCCATATACAGAGAGCTACATACATAGCAGATCAGCCCAACATATCCATGCATAGAGAGCTAGCTATATGGAAGAGTAGTGCATTATTTCCATATATGGAGTTTAAGCTACATGACACATGAGTCCAAAATGTTCATATACTGAGAGCTAGCTACATGGCAGAGTAGTCCAACATGTCCACATAAAGAGTACTAATACTCAGTATATATCCAACATGTCCATAACTGAGAGCTAGCTATTTGGCATAGTAGTCCAACATGTCCATATTCAGGGTACTAACTACATTGCAGATGAGTCCCACTTGTGCATATACTGAGAGCTAGCTACACGGCTGAGAAGTCCAACATATCCATGTACAAAGAGCTAGCTACATGGCAGAGAAGTCCAATGTGTTCACATAGAGAGAGCTACCTACCTGGAAGATCAGTACAACATATCCATGTACATGGCAGAAGATACCAAAATGTCCATAAACAGAGAGCTATCTACAAGGCAGAGTAGTGCATCATTTCCATATAGAGAGTACTAGCTACATGGCAGATGTGTCCAACGCGTCCATATACTGAGGGATAGCTACATGGCAGATAACTCCAAAATGTCCATATGCAGAGAGCTAGCTTCATGGCAGAGTAGCCCAACATATCCATATACAAAGAGCTAGCTACATGTCAGACAAGTCCAAAATGTCCATATACTGAGAGCTAGCTACATGACAGACAAGTCCAATATGTTCATATACAGAGAGATACGTACTTGACAGATCAGGCCAACGTATCCATGTAGAGAGAGCTACCTACAGGGCAGACGCGTCCAAAGTGTCAATATACCGAGAGCTAGCTACTTGGCAGGGTAGTGCAGCATTTCCAAATACAGAGTACTAGCTACAACACAGATGGGTTAAACTTGTTTATATACAGAGAGCTAGCTACATGGCAGGGCAGTGTAAATTTTCCGTATTCAGAGTTCTAACTATATGACAGATGTGTCCAAGGTGTCTGTATACTGAGAGCTAACTACAAGGCAGATCAGTCCAACATATCCATGTACAGAGAGCTAACTACATGTCAGAGCAGTGCATAATTTCCATATACAGAGATCAAGCTACATGTCAGATGTGTCCAACGATTCCATATACTGAGAGCTAGCTACATGGGAGACAACACCAATATATTCATATCCAGAGAGCTACCTCCTTGGCAGGTGAGTCCAACATACCCATGTACAGAGAGCTAGCTATAAGGCAGACAAGTCCAAAATGTATATATAGAGGGAGAGAACTACATGGCAGGGTAGTGCAACATTTCCACATACAGAGTTGTAACTACAAGGCAGATGAGTCCATTTTGCCTGTATACTGACAGTGAGCCACATGGTAGAGTAGTGCAACATTTCCATATAAAGAGTTCTAGCTACATGGTTGATGTGTCCAATGTGTCCATATACAGAGAACTAGCTACATGGCAGGGTAGTGCAAAACTTCCATAAACAGAGTTCTAGCTACAAGACAGATGAGTCCAACTTGTCTATATACAGAATGCTAGCTACACGGCAGGGTAGTGCAACATTTCCATATACAGAGTTCTAGACACATGACAGATGAGTCCAAAATATACATATATAAAGAGCTAACTACATGGCAGAGTAGTGCATCATTTCCATATACATAGTCCAAGGCACATGGCACATGAGTTCAAAGTGTTCACATACTGAGAGCTAGGTACATGGGAGAGTAGTCCAACATGTCCATATAATGAGTACTAACTACTTGACAGACTTGTCCAATGTGTCCATATACTGAGAGCTAGCTACATGACAGACAAGTCCAATATGTTCATATACAGAGAGTTACCTGCTAGGCAGATCAGTCCAAAATATCCATGTAGAGAGAGCTAGCTACCTGACAGATGAGTTCAAAATGTCCATATACAGAGACCTAGCTACATGGCAGGGTATTGTAACATTTCCAAATACAGAGTTCTACCTAAAAGGCAGATGAGTCCAACTTTTCTCTATACAGAGAACTGACTACATGGCCGAGTAGTGCAAAATGTCCATATACAGGATGCTTGCTACATGTCATAAGTGTCCAACATGTCTATATACTGAGAGCTAGGTACTTGGCAGACAAGTCCAATATGTTCATACACTGAGAGGTAGCTACATGGAAGGGTGGTGCAACATTTCCATATAGTGTTCTAGCTACATGACTGATGTGTCCAACGTCTCCATATTCTGAGAGCTAGGTACCTGCCAGACGAGTCCAACATGTCCATAAACAGAGAGCTAGCTACATGTTAGACGAGTCTAAAATGTCCACATACAGAGAGATAGCTACATGGCAGTGTATTGCAAAATTTCCAGATATAGAGTTCTAGCTACATGGCAGATGTGTCCAATGTGTCCATATACTGAGAGCTACCTACATGGCAGATCAGTCCAGAATATAGATGCACAGAGAGCTAGCTACATGTCAGACGAGTCTAAAATGTCCATATACAGAGATCAAACTACATGGCAGAGTAGTGGAAATTTCTATATTCAGTGTTCAAGCTACACGGCAGATGAGTCCAAAATGTTCATATACTGAGAACTAGCTACATGGCAGACTAGTCCACCATGTCCATATAAAGATTACCAGGTACCTGGCAGATGTGTCCACCATGTCCATATACTGAGAGCTAGCTACTAGCTACATGGTAGACAAGACCAATATGTTCATATACAGAGAGTTACCTACTTGGAAGATCAGTCAGACATATCCATGTACAGAGAGATAGCTTCATGCCAGATGAGCCAAAATGTCCATATACAGACAGCTAGCTACATGGCAGAGTAGTGCAACAATTCCATATACAGAGTTCTAGCTACATGGCTGATATGTCCATCATGTCCATATACTGAGAGCTACCTACATGGAAGATCAGTCAAAAATATCCATGCACAGAGACCTAGTTACATGGCAGACGAGTCCAAAATGTCCATAAACTGCGTTCTAGCTACCAGGAAGATGAGTCCAATTTTTCTATATAGAGAAAGCTAGCTGCATGGCAGAGTAGTGCAACATTCCATAACCAGAGTTCAAGGTACATGGCAGATGAGTCCAAAGTGTTCATATACTGACAGCTAGCTACATGGCAGACAAGTCCAATAGTTCATATACAGAGAGATACCTTTTTGGCAGATCTGTCCAACATATGCATGTCCAGAGAGCTAGCAATATGTCAGACGAGTTGAAAATGTCCATATACAGAGACCTAGCTACATGGCAGGGTACTGCACCATTTCCATATACAGAATTCTAGCTACATGGCAGATGAGCCCAAATTTCCATACACAGAAAACTAGCTACAAGGTAGAATAGTGCAACATTTCCATATACAGAGTTCAAGCTACATGGCAGATGAGTCCAAAGTGTTCATATACTGAGAGCTAGCTATTTGGCAGAGTAGTCCAACATGTCCATATTCAGGGTATTAGCTACATTGCTGATGAGTCCCATTTGTCCATATACTGAGAACTAGCTACGTGGCAGACGAGTCCAAAATGTCCATATATAGAGAGTTAGCTACATGGCAGAGTAGTGCATCATTTCCATATACAGAGTTCAAGCTAGATGACAGATGATTCCAAAGAGTTCATATACTGAGGGCTAGCTACATGGCAGAATAGTCCAACATATCCATATATAGAGTACTAGCTACATGGCAGTGTTGTTCAACGTGTCCATAAACTGAAAGCTAGCTACATGTCAGATGAGCACAAATTTCCATATACAGAGAACTAGCTATATGGCAGAGTAGTGGAACATTTCCATATACAGACTTCTAGCTACAAGGCAGACAAGTCCAATATGTTCATATACAGAGAGCTACGTATTTGGCAGATCATTCCAACATATCCATGTACAGAGAGCTAGCTGTATGGAAGAAGAATCCAAAAGGTCCATAAACAGAGGCTAGCTACATGGCAGTCTACTGCATCATTACTATATTCAGAGTTCAAGCTACATGGCAGATGAGTCCAAAGTATTCATATAGTGAGAGCTAGCTACATGGCAGAGTAGTCCAACATGTCCATATAAAGAGTACTAGCTACTTGGCTAATGAGTCCAACAGGTCCATATACAGGGTACTAACTACATGGCAGATGAGTCCAACATGTCCATACACTGAGATCTAGCTACAAGGCAGAGAAGTCTAATATGTTCATATACAGAGGAGCTCTGGTAGCGTAGTGGTTACGAATCGGGCTGCGAGCCTTAAGGTCAGTGGTTCGAAACTACCAGCCGCTCTGCGGGAGAAAGATGAGGCTTTCTACTCCCGTAAAGATTTACACCCTCGGAAACCCTGTACAGGGTCGCTATGGGTCGGACCCAACTCGATGGCACTTAACAACAACAACAACAACTACTACTTGGCAGATTAGTCCAACATATGCATGTTCAGAGAGCTAGCTACGTGTCAGACGAGTTCAAAATGTCCATATACAGATATCTAGCTACATGACATGAGAGTGCAGCATTTCAATACACAGAGTTCTAGCTACAACGCAGATGAGTCCAACTTTCCTATATACAGAGGGCTAGCTACATGGCAGGGTAGTGCAAAATTTCCGTATACAGAGTTCTAGCTACATGGCAGATGAGTCCAACTTTTCTCTATACAGAGAACTGACTACATGGCCAAGTAGTGCAAAATGTCCATATACAGGATGCTTGCTACATGTCATAAGTGTCCAACATGTCTATATACTGAAAGCTAGCTACTTGGCAGACAAGTCCAATATGTTCATACACTGAGAGGTAGCTACATGGAAGGGTAGTGCAACATTTCCATATACAGAGTTCTAGCTACATGGCAGGGTAGTACAATATTTCTGTATACTGAGTTCTAGCTACAAGGAAGATTAGTCCAACTTCTCTATAAACAGGGAGATAGCTACATGGCAGGGTAGTGAAAAGTTTCCACATACAGAGTTCTAGCTACATGGCAGATGTGTACAACATGTCCATATACTGAAATCTACCCACATGGCAGATCAGTCCAACACATCCATGTGCAGAGAGCTAGCAACATTGCAGAGTACTGAATCATTTACATATATAGAGTTCAACCCATATGGCAGATGTGTTCAATGTGTTCATAAACTGAGAGCTAGCTACATGGCAGAGTAGTCCAACATGTCCATATAAAGAGTACTTGCTACCTGGCTAATGAGTCCAACATGTGCATATACTAAGAGCTAGCTACATGGCAGAAAAGTCCAATACGTTCATATACAGGGAGCTAAATACTTGACAGATCAGTCCAACATATCTATGTACAGAGAGCTAGCAACATGTCAGACGAGTCTAAAATGTCCATATCTAGAAAGCTAGCTACAGGTCAGGGTAGTGCATCATGTCCAGACAAAGTGTACAAGCTACGTGGCAGATAAGTCCAACTTGTCTATTTACAGAGAGCTAACTCCATGGCAGTGAATTGCAACATTTCTATACACAGAGTTCTACCTACATGGCAGATGTGTCCAATGTGTCCAGATTCTGAGAGCTAGCCACTTGGCAGAAAAGTCCAATATGTTCATATAGAGAGAGCTACCTCGCTGGCAGATCAGTCCATCATATCCATGTACAAAGACCTAGCTACATGGCAGACGAGTCTAAATTTTCCATATACAGAGAGCTAGCTACATGTCAGATGAGTCCAAAATGTCCATATACAGAGAGCTAGCTACATGGCAGAGTCATGCAACATGTCCATATAGAGGGTATTAGCTACATGGCAGATGAGTTTGACATGTTTATATACTGAGAGCTAGCTATATGTTAGACACGTCCAAAAGTTCATATACAGAGAGCTACCTACTTGGCAGATCAGTCCAAAATATCCATGGACACAGAGCTGGCAATATGACAGACGAGTTCAAAATGTCCATATACAGAGACCTAGCTGCATGGCAGGGTACTGCATCATTTCTATATACAGAGTTCTAGCTACAAGGCAGAGGAATCCAAGTTGTCTATATACAGAGAGCTAGCTTCATGGCAGTGTAGTGCAACATATCCATATACAGAGTTCAAGCTACATGGTAGATGTGTCCAACGTGTCCATATACTGAGAGTTACCTACATGCCAGAGTAGTCCAATATGTTCATATACAAGGTACTAGCTACATGGCAGGTGAATCCCACATTCCCATATGCTGAGCGTTAGCTACATGGCAGGTAAGTCCAATATGTGCATATACAGAGAGTTCCCTACTTGGCAGATCAGTCCAAGATATCCATGTACATAGAGCTAGCCTAGCTACATGGCAGACGAGTCCAAAATGTCCATATACAGAGAGCTAGCTACATGGCAGGGTAATGCAACATTTTGATATTCAGAGTTCTAGCTACAAGGCAGATGAGTCCAAAATGTCCACATACGGAGTGCTAGCTACATGGCAGGCTAGTGCATCATTTCCATATACAGTGTTCTAGCTACAAGGCACATGAGTCCAACTTCTCTATATACAGAAAGATGGCTACATGGCAAGTTAGTGCAACATTTCCATATTCAGAGTTCTAGCTATAACTCAGATAAGTCCAACTTGACTATATACAGAGAGCTAGCTAAATGGCAGAGTAGGGCAACATTTATATATAAAGAGTTCTATCTACATGGCAGATGTGTCCAACTTGTTCATATACTGAGAACTAGCTGCAAGGCAGACAAGTTCAATATGTGCATATACAGAGTGCTACCAACATATCCATGCACAAAGAGCAAGCTACATGGCAGACGAGTCCAATATATTTATATAGACAGAGCTATCTACATGGCAGGGTAGTGCAACATTTCCATATACAGAGTTCTATCTACACGGCAGATGTGTCCAACATGTCCTACTACTAGGCAAAAAAGTCCACTATGTTCATATACAGAGAGCTATCTCCTGGGCAGATCATCCAATATATGAACATATTGGACATGTATATACTGAGAGCTAGCTCCATGGCAGAGTATTACAACATGTCCATATACAGAGTAATAGCTACATGACAGATGAAGCCTACATGTCCATATATTGAGAGATAGCTACATGGCAGCCAAGTCAAATAGGTTCATATACAGAGAGTTATCTAGTTGGCAAGGTACTGCAACGTTTCCATATACAGAGGTGTAGCTACAAGGCAGATGAGTCCAACTTGTTTACATACTCCTAGTTAGCTATACGGCAGAGTAGTGCATCATTTCCACATACAGAGTTCAAGCTACATGGCAGATGAGTCCAAATGTTCATATACTGAGAACTGGCTACATAGCAGAGTAGTGCAACATGTGCATATAGAGGGTTGTAGCTACCTGACAGATGAGTCCATCATGTCCACATACTGAGAGCTAGCTACATGTCAGATAAGTCCAATATTTTCATATACAGAGAGCCACCTACATGGCAGGGTAGTGCAACATTTAAATATACTGAGTTCTAGCTACATGGGAGATGTTTTCAATTGTGTCCATATACAGAGAGCTAGCTCCATGGCAGAGTAGTCCAACATCTCCATATCCAGGGTCTTAGCTGCACGACAGATGAGTCCAACATGTTCATATACTGAGAGCTAGATACATGGAAGACAAGTAAAATAAGTTCATATAGAGAAAGCTAGCTATATGGCAGGATAGTGCATCATTTTAATATACAGAGTTCTAGCTAAAAGGCAGAGGAGTCGAACTTATCTACATACAAAAAGCTAGCTACATGGCAGAGTAGTGCAAAATTTCCATATACAGAATTCTAGATAAATGCCAGATGTGTCCAACATGTCCATATACTTAGAGATATCAACAGGTCATATCAGTCCAAAATATCCATGTACAGAGAGTTAGTTACATGGCAGACTTGTCCAAAATGTCCATATACAGAGAGCTAGCTTCATGGCAGGGTAGTGCCACATTTCCATATACAGAAAGATAGCTACATAGCCGACAAGTCCAATATGTTCATATACAGAGAGCTACCTACATGTCAGATCAGTCCAATATATCCATGTACACAGAACGAGATACATGGCAGACGAATCCAAAATGTCCATATACAGAGAGCTAGCTTCATGGCAGGTTAGTGCCACATTTCCATATACAGTGTTCTAGCTTCAAGGCAGATGAGTCCAACTTGTCTACATACAGAGAGCTAGCTACATAGCAGAGTAGTGCAACATTTCCATATAGAGATCTAGCTCCAAGACAGATGAGTCCAACTTGTCTATATACAGAGAGCTAGCTACATGGCAGAGTAGTACAAGATTTCCATATACAGAGTTCTAGCTACATGGCAGATGTGTCCAACGTCTGCATATATTGGGAGCTAGCTACATGACAGAGTAGTCCAACATGTCTATATGCAGGGTACGAGCTACAGGGCAGATGAGTCCAACATGTCCATATACTGGAGCTAGCTACGTGACAGCCAAGTCAAATATATTCATATACAGAGAGCTAGCTACGTGGCAGAGTAGTGCAACATTTCCATGTACAGAATTCTAGCTACATGGCAGATGTGTTCAACGTGTCCTTATAATAAGAGGTATCAACAGGTCAGATCAGTCCAAAATATCCATGTATAGAGAGCTAGCTACATGGCAAGGTAGTGCAACATTTCCCTATACAGAGTTCTAGCTACATGGCAGATGTGTACAATGTGTCCATATGCAGAGAGCTAGCTACATGGCAGATGTGTCCAACGTGTCCATATACTGACAGCTAGCTAAATGGCAGACAAGTCCAATATGTTCATATACAGAGAGCTACATACAAGTCAGATCAGTCCAACATATCCATGTACTGAGAGCTAGGTACATGGCAGACACTTCCAATATGTTCCTCTACAGAGACCTAGCTACATGGTAGGGTAGTGCAACATTTCCATATACAGAGTTCTAGCTACATGGCAAATATGTCCGCCGTGTCCGTATACAGGGTATACATGTCCAACATGTCCATATACAGGGTACTAGCTACATGGCATAGAACCCAACATGTCCATATATTGAGAGATAGCTACATGGCAGCCAAGTCCAATATGTTCATATACAGAGAGTTATCTACGTGGCAGGGTAGTACAACATTTCCAAATACAGAGTTCTAGCTAAAAAAGAGATGAGTCCAACTTGTATACATACTCCTAGATAGCTCCACGGCAGAGTAGTGCATCATTTTCACATACAATGTTCAAGCTACATGGCAGATGAGTTCAAACTCTTCATATACTGAGAGCTAGCTAAATGGCAGAATAGTGCAACACGTCGATATACAGGGTTGTAGCTACATGGCACATGAGTCCAACATGTACACATACTGAGTGCTAGCTACATGTCAGAGAAGTCCAATATTTTCATATACAGAGAGCTAGCTACAGGGCAGGGTAGAGCAACATTTCCATATACAGAATTCTAGCTACAAGGCAGATGAGTCCAAGTTGTCTACATACAGAGAGCTGGCTACGTGGCAGAGTAGTGCAACATTTCCATATACAGATTTCTAGCTACATGGCAGATGTGTCCAACGTGTCTATATACTGAGAGCTATCAACATGACCGAGTAGTCCAACATGTCCATATACAGGCTTCTAGCTACATAGCAGATGTGTTCAACGTGTCCATATACTGAGAGAAAGCTACATGTCAGACAAGTCCAATATGTGAATATAAAGAGTACTAGCTACATTTCAGAAGTAGCTAGCTACATGGCAGACAAGTCCATTATATTCATATACAGAGAATTACCTACATGGAAGAGTACTCCAACATGTCTATATACAGAGGGCTAGCTACAAGGCAGATGAGTCCAACTTGTCTATATAAAGACAACTAGTTACATGGCAGAGAAGTGCAAAATTTCCATATACAGAGTTCTAACTACAAGGCAGATGAGTCCAACTTGTCTTTTTACAAAGAGCTAGCTACAAGACAGGTTTGTGCAACATTTCCATATACAGAGTTCTAGCTACAAGGTAGGTGAGACCATTTTGTCTTTACACAGAGAGCTAGCTACATGGCTAGGTAGTGCACCATGTCCTTATACAGGGTACTAGATACATGGCAGATGAGTCCAACATGTCCATATATTGAGAGTTAGCTACATGACCGATAAGTCCTGTATATTCATATACAGACAGCTAGCTACATGGCAGCGTAGTGCAACATATCAATATACAGAATTCTAGCTACATGGCAGATGTGTTCAAAACGTCCATATACAGAGAGCTAGCCACATGTCAGACAAGTCCGATATGCTCACATACTGAGAGCTACCTACTTTGCAGATTAGTCCAACATATCCATGTACAGCGAGCTAGCTACATTGCAGATGAGTCCAAAATGTCCATATAGAGAGAAGCAGCTTCATGGAAGAGTAGTACAACATTTCCATATACAGAGTTCTAGCTACATGGCAGATGTTTCCAACGTGCCATATACTGAGAGCTACCTGCATGGAAGATCTGTCCAACATGTGTATATACAGGGTACTAGCATCATGGCAGATGAGTCCAAAATGTCCATATAGAGAGAAGCAGCTTCATGGAAGAGTAGTACAACATTTCCATATACAGAGTTCTAGCTACATGGCAGATGTTTCCAACGTGCCATATACTGAGAGCTACCTGCATGGAAGATCTGTCCAACATGTGTATATACAGGGTACTAGCATCATGGCAGATGAGTCCAAAATGTCCATATACAGAGAGCTGAATACATGGCAGAGTAGTGCATCATTTACATTTATAGAGTTCAACCTACATGGCAGATGCATCCAAAGTGTTCATATACTGACAGCTAGGTACATGGCAGAGTAGTCCAACATGTCCTTATAAAGCGTACTAGATACCTGTCTAATGATTACAATGTGTCCATATACTTAGAGCTAGGTACATGGCAGAAAAGTCCAATATGTTCATATACAGAAAGCTACCTACTTGTCAGATCCGTCCAACATATCTATGTCAAGAGAGCTAGCTACATGGCAGACAAGCCCAAAATGTCCATGTACAGAGAGCTAGCTACATGGCAGGGTAGTGCAACATTTCCATATACAGAATTCTAGCTCCAAGGCAGATGAGTCCAACTTGTCTTGATACAGAGATGTAGCTCCATGGCAGGGTAGTGCATCATTTCCATATACTGAGTTCAAGCTACATGGCAGATGAGTCCAAAGTGGTCATATATTGAGAGCTATCTATATGGCAGAGAAGTCCAATATATCCATATACAGAGTTCCAGCTACATGGCAGATGTGTCCTACGTGACCATATACTGAGAGCTAGTTACATGACAGAGTAGTCCAAAATATCCATGCACAGAGAACTAGCTACATGCCACACGAGTCCAAAATTTCCATATACAGAGAGAATGCTACATGGCAGAGGAGTGTATCATTTCCATATACAGAGTTCAAGCTACATAGCAGATGAGTCCAATGTGTTCATATATTGACAGCTAGCTACATGGCAGAGTAGTCCATCACATCCATATAAAGATTACTAGCTACCTGGCTAATGAGTCCAACATGTCCATATACTGAGAGCTAGCTACAAGGCAGGGTAGTGCAACATTTTCATATACAGAGTTCTAGCTATAAGGCAGATGAGGCCAACTTATTTACATACAGAGAGCTACCGACATGTCATAGTAGTGCATCATTTCCATATAAGGACTTCAAGCTACATGACAGTTAAGTCCAAAGTATTCATATACTGAGAGCTAGCTGCATTGCAGACTAGTGCAACATTTCCATATACAGTATTCTAGCTACAAGGCACATGAGTCCAACCTGTCCATATACACAGAGCTAGCTACATGGCAGACAAGTCCAAAATGTCCATATAAAGTATCGGGGTCTGAGACTTGCTCAGACCACTGCGTGGTTTTACCGATGGAGAGGTGAGGATTAATTGATCAGATACGGGACACAAGCTGATGACAAGTGACAATGTTTATTGTAGCAACGTGGTTTATATACTACTTTTGCATTAGGTCATTGTAATTCTGCCTAGTTACAATGTTTTCTATAGTAACAAGGATATGATTACCAACTAGGATATGATTACATAAGTACAAGCTTTGTTTTAGCAACACTGAATCATGTGGTTTTGGCTTAGTTTAAGTTTCCTTTTCCTAGAGACAGTTCATTTATAATCAAATAAAACCTATCCCAATTCTAGTCACAATGTGGCATTTAGGTTACAATCTTGATGGCTTCCTACAATACAGACAGCTAACTACATGGCAATGTAGTGCAACATTTTTATAAACAGAGTTCTAGTTACAAGGCAGATGAGTCCAACTTGTCCATATAAAGGGTATTAGCTACATGGCAGATGAGTCCAACACGTCCATATACTGAGAGTTTGCTACATGGAAGATCAGTCCAAAGTGTTCATATACTGAGTGCTAGCTATGTGGCAGAGTAGTCCTATATGTCCATATAAAGAGTACTATCTATATGGCTCTGGTAGCGTAGTGGTTACGAATCGGGCTGCGAGCTGCAAGGTCAGCAGTTCGAAACTACCAGCTGTTCCATGGGAGAAAGATGAGGATTTCTGCTCCCGTAAAGATTTACAGCCTCGGAAACCCTGTACAGGGTCGCTATGAGTTGGAACCGACTCCACGGCACATAACAACAACAACAGCATCTATATGGCTAATGAGTCCAACATGCCCATATACTGAGAGCCAGTTACATGGCAGAGGAGTCCAATATGTTCATATACAGGGAACGACCTACTTGGCAAATCAGTCCAACATATCCATGTACAGAGAGTTAGCTGCAGTGCAGAATAGTCCAACATGTCCATATACAGAGTACTAGCTACATGGCAGATGAGTGAAACATGTCCATATACTTAGATCTAGCTACATGTTAGACAAGTCCAATATGTTCATATACAGAGAGGTACCTACTTGGCAAAACATTCCAACATATCTATGTACAGAGAGCTAGCTACATGGCAGAGTAGTCCAACATGTCCATATACATGGGACTAGCTACATGGCAGGGTAGTGCAACATTTACATATACAGACTTCTAGTTACATGGCAGATGTTTCCAACATGTCCATATACTGAGAGCTAACTACATGGCAGAGAAGTCCAATATGTCCATATACAGGGTAATATCTACGTGGCAGATGAGTCCAAAATGTCCATATACTGAGAGATAGCTACTTGGCAGAGTATTCCATCATGTCCATATACTGGCTACTAGCTACGTGGCAGATGAGTCCAACAAGTCCATATACTGAGAGCTATCTACATGGCAGAGTTGTCCAACTTGTACATATACAGTGTACTAGCTACATGGCAGAGGAGTCCAACATGTCCATATACTGAGAGCTAGCTACATGGCAGAGTAGTGCGACATTTCCATATATAGAGTTTAAGCTGCATGGCAGATGTGTCCAAAGTGTCCAATTCTGAGAGCTGCCTACATGGCAGATCTGTCCAAAATATCCATGTACAGAGAGCTAGCTCCATGGCACATGAGTCCAAAAATGTCCATATACAGAGAGCTAGCTACATGTCAGACAAGTCCAATATGTTCATATACAGAGAGCTACCTACTTGGCAGATCAGTCCAACATATCCATGTAAAGAGAGCTAGCTACATGGAAGATGAGTCCAAAATGTGCATATACAGAGAGCTAGTTTCATGGCAGTGTAGTGCAACATTTCCATATACAGAGTTCTAGCAACAAGGCAGATGAGTCCAACTAGTCCATATACTGAGAGCTAGCTACATGGCAGAGTATTCCAACATGTCCATATACAAGCTACTAGCTACATGGCATATGAGTCCAACTTGTCCATATACTGAGAGCTAGCTACATGGCAGAGTAGTCCAACATGCATATATACAGGGTACTAGCTACATGGCAGATGAGTCTAAAATGTCCATATACTGAGAGCTAGCTATATAGCCAACAAGTCCAATATGTTAAGATACAGTGTACTACCTACTTGGCAGATCAGTCCAATGTATCCATGTACAGAGAGCTAGTTACAAGGCAGATGGTTCCAACTTGTCTATATACATTGAGATTGGTATATGGTAAAGTAGTGCAACATTTCCATATACAGAGTTCAAGTTACATGGCAGATGTGTCCAACGTGTCCATATACAGATAATGTTAGATTAGTCCAGCATGTCCATATACAAGGTACTAGCTACATGGCAGACAAGTCCAATATATTCATATACAGAGAGCTACCTTCTTGTCAGATCAGTTCAACATATCCATGCACAGAGAGCTAGCTCTATGGAAGACGACTCCAAAATGTTCATATAAAGAGAGCTAGCTATATGGCAGGGTAGTGCAACATTTCCATATACAGAGTTCTAGCTACAAGGTAGAAGAGTCCAACTTGTTATGTACTGAGTTCTAACTACATGGCAGACAAGTCCAATATGTTCTTTTTTTTTTTTAATGTTTTATTGTGAATTATATGATCATTTACATGGGAGAACTTTAGTTTTACATCCATTCCATCATATATAATCTCACTGCCATGGTTCCAATCCCCTCCATGCATCCTCAACCACCCAAAGGGTATATCCCAGAAACCCTCCCCCTACACTTCTCCCTCCTCTCCCCAGTTTTCAGCCCACAGTCCCTTTCCTTCTCAGTCCAAATTCCTCAGTCGCTTCATCACTCCACGTCATCATCTCTGTCTCCATATCTGACATCTTTTTTCCTCTGGGTAGGGTCCCGCTCTCGGCTCTTCTCCGTTGATGGACCCAGAAGCCTCTGCTCCTATCCTGGAGAATTAATCACTCCCTTCCTTTTTACAAAACTTGAACCTTTGCATTTCCAACCCTCATAATCTGTCCTGATAAGCATTATTCACTACAGTATCAT
>NW_006408977.1:436583-438098 GCF_000296735.1 Chrysochloris asiatica
TAGCTCTACTCTCCTCTCAAGTCCTCCGTGGCCATGCCACTGTCTCTAGGCCCAACAGTCCCCAGGTGACTTCACACTGCTTGCCAACCATGTACCCAACTGGGTCCACAGAAGTCCACTGAACATTGTAGGGCTTAGCTTGCCATTTCATTGCTGCTTTTACCCCCACTTCACCCCAGCTGTGATATGTGTGGTCAACAATCAGAGCGTGCATTTCCATTGAGTCTTAGTATTGGAAGGGGGTTTGCGTTGAGAGGACCTGGCCACTTGACTTGTTGTTATCTAGGGAAGCGATTTGATTGTTCTTGTAGTAACAGTCCATCTGCCTCCATTTTTCCTGCAGGTCTTTCTTTCAAGAGGTGTCTTTTATTGTTCTAGCAATTCCAGGCTGGTCTGCTCATCCTTTCAAATGGAGATTTCTCATCTTTGGAGATATGGATGTGGTTCCAGATTCTACCTATATTTTTATGTATTACAAAGGCTCCGCAAGAAGCCTCGTTCAGTAGGTACACTGTGCTGACATTTTAGGTATTCCAAACAGTCATAGGCAGAAGATGGACTTACAAACATTCTAGTGTGGTGTTTCTGACTATTCCTTTCTCTCCCTCTCTAGTGTCTACTCTATATTATAATACATGGGAAACCAAGATTAAATCAAACAAACAAACAAAAAACAGTCAAGCATCTTAACATGATTATCCCCTCAATTCCAACCGTGACTCAATCACTGTATCTCAGAACCCTGCTGTTCCAAAGCTGTGCACATATTGTCCAATATCTCTGTCCCTTTCAGCCCTTATGAACATGCCCAATTATGCTCATATGTGCCCTGTGTCTCCACTTTCCTCACCCTCCCTGTATATTGCCAATATGTTCTTATGCAGAGAGCTACCTAATTGGCAGATCAGTCCAACATACCCATGTACAGAGAGCTAGCTACATGGCAGACGAGTCCAAAATGTCCATATACAGAGAGCTAGCTACATGGCAGGGTAGTACAACATTTCCAAATACAGAGATCTAGCAACAAGGCAGAGGAGTCCAAATAGTCCATATATTAAGAGCAACCTACATGTTAGATCAGTGCAACATGTCCATATACAGGGTACTAACTATATAGCAGAAGAGTCCAACTGTCCATATACTGAGAGCTAGCTACATGGCAGAGTATTCCAACATGTTCATATACAAGCTACTAGCTACATGGCACATGAGTCCAACATGTCCATATACTGAGAGTTAGCTACATGGTAGAGTAGTCCAATATTTCCATATAAAGAGTCCTAGTTACGTGACAGATATTTCCAACGTGTCCATATACTGATAGCTAGCTACATGGCACAGTAATCAAACATGTCCATATAAAGAGTACTAGCTACATGGCTCTGGTAGCGTAGTGGTTATGAATCGGGCTGCGAACCTTAAGGTCAGCAGTTCGCAACTACCAGCCGCTCCGCGGGAGAAAGATGAGGCTTTCTACTCCCGTAAAGATTTACACCTTTGGAAACCCTGTAC
>NW_006408977.1:438278-445497 GCF_000296735.1 Chrysochloris asiatica
AGAAGGCAGATGAGTCCAACTTGTCTATATACAGAGAGCTAGCTACATGGCAGAGTAGTCCAACATGTCCATATACATGGCACTAGCTAAATGGCAGGGTAGTGCAACATTTACATATACAGAGTCCAAGTTACATAGCAGATGTTTCCAACATGTCCTTATACTAAGAGATACCAACAGGTCAGATCAGTCCAAAATATCCATGTGTAGAGAGCTAGCTACATGGCAGACGAGTCCAAAATGTCCATGTACAGAGAGCTAGCTTTATGGCAGGGTAGGGCAACATTTCCATATACAGAGTTCTAGCTTCATGGCAGATATGTCCAACGTCTATATATACTGAGAGCTATCAACATAACCGAGTAGTCCAACATGTCCATATACATGGTTCTAGCTACATTTCAGATGTGTCCAACGTGTCCATATACTGACAGCTAGCTACATGGCAGACTAGTCCAATATATTCATATACAGAGAGATACCTGCTTGGAAGATCAGTCCAATATATCCATGTACAGAGAGCTAGCTTCAGGGCAGATGAGTCAAAATGTACATATACAGAGAACTAGCTACATGGTAGGGTAGTGCAACATTTCCACATAGAGAGTTCTAGCTACAGGAAGATGAGTCCAACTTGTCTATATACAGATAGGTTGCGACATGGCAGGGAAATGCAACATTTCCATATACAGAGTTCTAGCTACAAGGCAGATGAGTGTAACTTGTCTATATAGAGAGAGCAAGGTACAAATCAGGGTAGTGCAACATTTCCATATACAGGATTCTAGCTAAAAGGCAGATGAGTCCAACTTGTATATATACAGAGAACTAGCTACATGGCAGAGTAGTGCAACTTGTCCATATACAGCGTACTTGCTACATAGCAGAGGAGTCCAACATGCCCATATACTGAGAGGTAGTTACATAGAAGAGAAGTCTAATATGTTCATATACAGAGAGCTACTTACTTGGCAGATCAGTCCAACATATCCATGTACAGAGAGCTAGCTTCATGACAGACGAATCCAAAACGTCCATATACAGAGAGCTAGCTCCATGGCAGGGAAGTGCAACATTTCCAAATACAGAGTTTTAGCTACAAGGCAGAGGAGTCCACCTTGTCTATATACAGAGAGCTTGCTACATGGCAGGGTAGTGCATCATTTCCATATACAGAGTTTTAGCTACAAGGCAGATGAGTCCAACTTGTCTATATACAGAGAACTAGTTACATGGCAGAGTAGTGCAACATGTCCATATACAGGGTACAAGCTACATGCAGAAGAGTACAACATGCTCATATACTGAGAACTAGCTACATGGCAGAAAATTTCAATATGTTCATATACAGAAAGGTAGCTTCATGACAGCAAAGGGCAATATTTCACTATATAGAGTTAGAGCTACATGGCAAATGTGTTCAACATGTCCATATATTGAGAGCTAGCTACATGGCAGAGTAGTCCAACATGTCCATATACAGGGTACTAGTTACATGACAGATGAGTCCAACATGTCCATATGCTGAGAGATGGCAGACAAGTCCAAAATGCCCATATATATATAGAAAGCTACATAGCAGGGTAGTGTAACATTTCCTTATAGAGGGTACTAGTTACATGGCAGATGTGTCCATTGGTTCCATAAATTGAGAGCTAGCTACATGGCAGACAAGTCCAATAGTTCATATACAGAGAGCTACCTACTTGGCATATCAGTCCAACATATCCATATACAGAGAGCTAGCTATGTGGCAGATGAGTCCAAAATGTCCATTGAGAGAGAGCAAGCTACATGGCAGGGTAGTGCAACATTTCCATGTACAGAGTTCTAGCTACAAGGCATAAGAGTCCAACTTGTCTATATACAGAGATCTAGCTACATGGCAGGGTAGTGCAACATTACCATATACAGAGTTCTAGCTACATGGCAGATAAGTCCAACTTATCTATATAGAGAGAGCTAGCCACATGGCAAGGTAGTGCAACATTTCCATATACAGAGTTCTAGCTAAAAGACAGGTGAGTCCAATTTGTCTATATAAAGAGAATAAGCTACATGGCAGGGAAGTGCAACATGTCCCTATCCAGAGTACTAGCTACATGGCAGATGAGTTCAACATGTCCATATACTGAGAGCTAGCTACATGGCAGAGAAGTCCACTATGTTCATAGACAGAGAGCTACCTACTTGGCAGAGTAGTCCAACATGTCAATATAAAAAGCATGAGCTACAAGGAAGATTAGCCTAACTTGTCTGTATACTGAGAGGTACCTACATTGCAGGTTTGTACAGAGTATAAATGCTCAGAGAGCTGGCTATATGTCAGATGAGTCAAAAATGTCCATATATAGAGAGCAAACTACATGTTAGAGTAGTGTATCACTTCCATATTCAGAGTTAATGCTACATGATAGATGAGTACAATGTGTTCATACACTTTGAGCTAGCAACATGGCAGAGTAGTCCAACATATCCATATAAAGAGTAATAGGGACCTGGCTAATGAGTCCAACATGTCCATATACTGAGAGCTAGCTACATGGCAGACAAGTCCAATATGTTCATATACTGAGAGCTAACTACTTGGCAGATCAGTGCAACATATCCATGTACAGAGAGCTAGTTACATGGCAGATGAGTCCAAAATGTCCATACAGAGGAAACTAGCTACAGGGCAGGTTAGTGCTACATGTCCGTATACAGGGTACTAGCTACATAGCAGATGAATCCAGCTTGTCTATATACAGAGAGCTAGATACATGGCAGGGTAGTGCAACATGCCCATATGCAGTGTTCTAGCTACAAGGCAGATGATTCTATCTTGTCTATATACAGATAGGTTGCTACATTGCAGAGCAGTGCAACATCTCGATAATCAGAGTTCTAGCTACATGGCAGATGTATCCAACATGTCCATTACTGAGAACAACCTACATGGCAGATCAATCCAAAACATCCATGTAAAGAGAGCTAGCTACATGGCAGGGTGCAACATTTCCCTATACAGAGTTCTAGCTACAAGGTAGATGAGTCCAACTTGTCTATATACATAGAGCTAGCTACATGGAAGAATAGTCCAACACGTCTATATATGAAATTCTAGCTACATGGTAGATGTGTCTAATGTGTCCATATATTGAGAGCTACTTACATTGCAGATCAGTCCAAAATATCTATGCACAGAGAGCTAACTACATGACAGAGGAGTCCAAAATGTCTATATACATAGAACTAGCTACATGGCAGTGTAGTGCATCTTTTCCATATACACAGTTCAAGCTAAAAGGCAGATGAGTCCAACTTATCTATATACTGAGATCTACAGATCAGTCCAAAAAATATATGCACAGAGATCTAGCTACATGTCAGACGAATTCGAAATGTCCATACACAGAGAGTTAGCCACATGGAAGGGTAGTGCAACATTTCCTTATACAGAATTCTACCTACAATGCAGATGAGTCCAACTTGTCTATATAAAGAGAGCTTGCTACATGGCAGGCAAATGCAACATTTCCATATAAAGGGTTCTAGCTACAAGGCAGATGAATCCAACTTGTCTATATACAGAGAGCTAGCTACATGGCAGACAAGTCTAAAAGGTCCATAAACAGAGAGCTAGTTACATGGCATTGTAGTGCAACATTTCCATGTACACAGTACTAGCTAAAAGGCAGATGCATGCAACTTGTCTATGCACAGATAGCTAGCTACATGGCATAGTAGTGCAACATTTCGATATACAGAGTTCTACCCACAAGGCATAAGCGTCCAACTGGTCTATATACAGAGAGCTAGTTACATGGCAGAATAGTGTAGCATTTCTATATACAGAGTTCAAGCTACATGGCAGATGAGACCAAAGTGTTCATTTACTGAGAGTTAGCTACATGACAGAGTAGTCCAATATGTCCATAAAAAGAATACTAGCTACATGGCAGATGTGTCCAATGTGTCCATATAATGAGAGTTAGTTACATCACAGACAGGCCTTATATGTTCATATACAAGGAGCTACGTACTTGGAAGATCAGTCCAATATACCCATGTACAGAGAGCTAGCTACATGGAAGATGAGTCCAAAATGTCCATATACAGAGAGCTACCTACATGGCAGATCAGTCCAACATATGTATGTACAGACACCTAGCTACATGGAAGACGAGTCCAAAATCTTCATATACAGAGAGCTAGTTACATGGCAGGGCAATGCAACTTTTCCATATACAGAGTTCTAGCTACAATGCAGATGAGTCCAACTTGTCTATATACAGAGAGCTAGCTACATAGCACAGTAGTGCACTATTTACATATACAGAGTACTTGCTACATGGCAGATGAGTCCAACATGTCCATGTACTGACTGCTAGCTTCATGGCAGACAAGTCCAATATGTTCATATACAGAGAGCTACCTATTTGGCAGATCAGTACAACATATCCATGTACAAAGAGCAAGCTACATGGCAGACAAGTTCAAAATGTCATTATACAGAGAGCTAGCTCCATGGCAAAGTAGGTCAACATTTCCATATACAGAATTCTAGCTACAAGGCAGATGAGTCCAACTTGTCTATATAAAGAGAGCTAGCTACATGGCAGATAAGTGTAAAATATTCATAAACAGAGAGCTAGCTGCATGGTATTGTAGTGCAACATTTCCATATACTCAGTTCTAGCTACAAGACAGATGAGTCCATCTTTCCTATATACAGAGAGCTAGATATATGTAGAGTAGTGTAATATTTCCATATACAGTGTTCTAGCTACAAGGCAGATGAGTCCAACTTGTCTATATACAGAGATAGCTACATGGCAGAGTTGTGCAACATTTCCATATACAGGGTAATAGCTACATGGCAGATGAGTCCAATATGTCCATATACTGAGAGATAGCTACACGGCAGACAAGTCCAAAATGTCCATATAGAGAGAGCAAGCTTAATGGCAGGGTAGTGCAACATTTACTTATAAAGGGTACTAGTTACATGGCAGATGGCTCCAACGGTTCCATAAATTGAGAGCTAGCTACATGGTAGACAAGTCCAAAATATCCATATAGAAAGAGCAAGCTACATGGCAGGGTAGGGCAACATTTCCTTATACAGGGTACTAGTTACATGGCAGATGTGTCCATCAGTTCTATAAATTGAGAGCTAGCTACATGGCAGACAATTTCAATAGCTCATATACAGAAAGCTAACTACTTGGTAGATCAGTCCAACATATCCATGAACAGACAGCTAGCTATATGGCAGACGAGTCCAAAATGTCCATATAGAGAGATCAAGCTACATGGCAGGGTAGTGCAACATTTCCATATAAAGAGTTCTAGCTACAATGCAGATGAGTCCAACTTGTCTATATGCAGAGAGCTAGCTACATGGCAGGGTAGTGCAACATTACCATATACAGAGATCTAGCTACAAGGCACATTATTCCAACTTATCTATATATAGAGAAAGCTAGCTACATGACAAGGTAGAGCAACATTTCCATATACAGAGTTCTAGCTACAAGTCAGTTGAGTCCAACTTGTCTATATACAGAGAACTAGTTACATGGCAGGGTAGTGCAACATGTCCCTAGAAAACGTACTAGCTACATGGCACATGAGTTCAACATGTCCGTATACTGAGAGCTAGCTACATGGCAGAGAAGTCCAAAATGTTCATAGACAGAGAGCTACCTACTTGGTAGATTAATCCAACATATATATGTACAGAGAGCTGGCTTCATGGCAAATGAGTCCAAAATGTCCATATATAGAAAGCTAGCTACATGGGAGGGTAGTGCAACATTTCCATATACAGAGTTCTAGTTACAAGGCAAATGAGTCCATCTTGTCTATATACAGAGAGCTTGCCACATGGCAGGGTAGTGCAATATTTCCATATACAGAGTTCTACGTATAAGGCAAAAGAGTCCAACTTGTCTATATATAAAGACCTAGATACATGGCAGGGTAGTGCAACATTTCCATATACAGAGTTCTAGTTACAAGCTAGATGAGTACAATTTGTCTATATACAGAGAACTAGCTACATGGCACAGTAGTGAATCATGTCCATATAAAGAGTACAAGCTACATGGCAGATGAATCCAACATGTCCCTATACTGAGAATTAGCTACATGGCAGACAAGTCCAATATGTTCATAAACAGAGAGCTAAAGCAACAATGGTAGTGCAATATTTCCCTATAAAGAGTTCTAGCTATATGGCGCATGTGTCCAACGTGTCCATATACTGAGAGCTAGCTACATGGCAGAGTAGTCCAACATGTCCATATACATGGTACTAGCTACAAGTTGGATGAGTCCAATATGTCCATATACTGAGAGCACTAACTACATGGCAGATGAGTCCAATATGTTCATATACAGAGAGCTACCTACTTGGCCGATCAGTCCAACATATCCATGTACAGAGAGCTAGCTACATGGCACAGTAAGGCAACATTTCCATATACAGAGTACTAACTACAAGGCAGATGAGTCCAACTTGTCTATATATAGAGAGCTAACTCCATGGCAGAGTAGTGCACCATGTCCATATACAGGGTATTAGCTACAAGGCAGGTGATTCCAACATGTACATATACTGAGAGCTAGCTACATGGCAGAGGAGTCCAAAATGTCCATATACAGAAAGATAGCTACATGGCCAACAAGTCCAATATGTTCATATACAGAGAGCTACCTACTTGGCAGATGAGTCCAACATATCCATGTAAAGAGAGCTAGACACAGAGCAGACGAGTTCAAAATGTCCATATACAGAGAGCTAGCTTCATGGCAGGATAGTGCAACATTTCCTTATACAGAATTCAAGCTTAAAGGCAGTTGAGTCCAACTTGTCTAAATACAGAGAGCTAGCTACATGGCAGAGTCGTACAACATTTCCGTGTACAGAGTTCTAGCTACATGGCAGATGTGTCCAACAGGTCTATATACTGAGAGCTACCAACATGGCCAAGAAGTCCAATATGTCTGTGTACAGGGTTCTAGCTTCATAGCTGATGTATCCAACGTGTCCACATTCTGAGAACTAGCTACATGGCAGACAAGTCCAATATGTTCATATAAAGAGAGATACATACTTGTCAGATCACTCCCACAAATCCATGTACAGAGAGCAAGCTACATGGCAGATGAGTCCAAAATGTCCATATACAGAGAGCTAGCTACATGGCAGGGTAGTGCAACATTGCCATAT
>NW_006408977.1:445597-452550 GCF_000296735.1 Chrysochloris asiatica
AGAGAGCAAGCTACATGGCAGATGAGTCCAAAATGTCCATATACAGAGAGCTAGCTACATGGCAGGGTAGTGCAACATTGCCATATACAGAGTTCTAGCTACATGGCAGATATGTCCAACGTGTCCATATACTGAGAGCTAGCTACATGGCAGAGTATGGAATGCTAGCTACATAGCATTCCAACATGTACATATACAGGGAACTAGCTAAATGGCATATGAGGCCAACATGTCCACTTATTGAGAGATAGCTACATGGCAGCCAAGTGCAATATGTTCATATACAGAGAGTTATCTACATGGCAGGGTAGTGCAACATTTCCAAATACAGAGTTCTAGCTAAAAAACAGATGAGTCTAACTTGTCTACATAGTCCTAGCTAGCTACATGGCAGAGTAGTGCATCATTTCCACATACAGTGTTCAAGCTACACGGCAGATGAGTCCAAAGTGTTCATATACGGAGAGCTAGCTAAATGGCAGAGTAGTGCAACATGTCCATATACAGGGTTGTAGCTACATGGCACATGTGTACAACTTGTCCACATACTTCGAGATAACTACATGTCAGAAAAGTCCAATATTTTCATATATAGAGACCTAGCTACATGGCAGGGTATTGCAACATTTCCATATGAGTTCTAGGTACATGGCAGATGTGTCCAATATGTCCATATACAGAGAGATAGCTACATGTCAGATGAGTCCAAAATGTCCATATACAGAGAGCTAGCTACATGGCAGAGTAGTGCATATTTTCCATATACAGAATTCAAGCTAAATGGCAGACGAGTACAAAATGTCCATATGCAGACAGCTAGCTACATGGCAGGGTAGTGCAACATTTCCATAATCAAAGTTCTAAATAAATGGCAGATGTGTCCAACTTGTCCATATACTGAGAGCTAACTTCATGGCAGATCAGTCCTAAATAACCATGCACAGAGAGCTAGCTACATGTCAGATGAGTCAAAAATGTCTATATACAGAGAACTAGCTACATGGAAGGGTAGTGCAACATTTGCATATACAGATTTCTAGCTACAAGCAGATGAGTCCAAATTGTCCATATACTGAGAGCTAGCTACATGGCAGAGTAGTCCAACATGTCCATATACAGTGTACTAGCCACATGGGAGATGAGTCCAACATGTCCTTATACTGAGAGCTAGCTCCATGGCAGACAATCCATTATGTTCATATACAGAGAGCTATCTATTTGGCGGATCAGTCCAACTTTTGTATGTACAGACACCTAGTTACATGTCAGACAAGTCCAAAATGTCCATATACAGAGAATTAGCTCCATGGTAGGGTAATGGAACATTTCCATATACAGAGTTCTAGGTAAAAGGCAGATGAGTCCAACTCACCTATATACAGAGAGTTGCTACATGGCAGGGAAATGGAACATTTCCATATACAGAGTTCTAGCTACAAGGCAGATGAATCCAACTTGTCTATATATAGATAGCAAATTACATATCAGGGTAGTGCAACATTTGCATATACAGAATTCTAGCTAAAATGCAGATGTTTCCAACCTGTCCATATACTGAGAGCTAGCTACATGGCAAACAAGTCCAATATGATCATAAACAGAGACCTAACTACTTGACAGATCAGTCCAACATATCCATGTACAGAGAGCTAGCTACATGGAAGACGAGTCCAAAAGGTCCATATACAGAGAGCTAGCGACATGGCGGAGTAGTGCAACATTTCCATATGCAGAATTCTAGCTACAAGGCAGAAGAGTCCAACTTGTCTATATACAGAGAGCTAGCTACATGGCAGAGTAGTGCAACATTTCCATTTGCAGAGTTTTAGCAAAATGGAAGATCTGTCCATCGTGTCCATATACAGAGAGCTACCCACATGGCATATCAGTCCAACATATCATTAACAAGAGATCTTGCTACATGTCAGATGAGTCCAAAATGTCCATATACAGGTTACTAGCTAAATTGCAGATGAGTCCAACTTGTCCATATAATGTGAGCTAGCTAAATGGCAGACGAGTCCAAAATGTCTATATACAGAGAGCTAGCTACATGGCAGAGTAGTGCACCATTTCCATATACAGAGTTCAAGCTACATGGCAGATGAGTCCAAAGTGTACATATATTGAGAGCTAGCTAGATGGCACAGTAGTTCAACATGTCCATGTAAAGAGTACTAGCTACCTGGCTAATGCGTTCAACATGTACATATACTGAGAGCTACGCACATGGTAAAGTAGAGCTAGCTACATAGGGTAGTACAACACTTCACTGTACAGAGTTCTAGCTACATGTCAGATGTGTCCAACTTGTCCATATAATAAGAGCTAGCTACATGGCAGATCAGCCCAACATATCCAGGCACAGAGAGCTAGCTACCTGGCAGACGAGTCCAAAATGTCCATATACAGAGAGCTAGCTTCATGGCAGGGTAGTGCAACATTTCTATATACAGAGTTCTAGCTACATGGCAGATGAGTCCAAAATGTCCATATACAGTGAGCTAGCTACATGACAGAATAGTGCATCATTTCCATATACAGAGTTCAAGCTATATGACAGATGACTCCAAAGAGTTCATATAATGTGACCTAGCTACATGGCAGACTAGTCGAACATGTCCATATAAAGAGTACTAGCTACTTGGCAGATCAGTCCCACATATTCATGTACTGAGAGCAAGCAACATGGAAGATGAGTCCAAAATAATCGTATACAGAGTGCTAGCCCCATGTCAGGGTATTGCAACATTTCCATATACATAGTTCTAGCTACAAGGCCGATGAGTTCAACTTTTTTTATATACTGAGAGCTAGCTACATGGCAGAGTAGTCCAACATGTCCATATAAAGAGTATTAGCTACATGGCAGATGTGTTCAACGTGTCCATATACTGAGAACTAACTACATGGCAGACAAGTCCAATATGTTCATTTACAGAGAGCTATTACTTGGCAGATCAGTCCAACATATCTATGTACTGAAAGCTGTCTACATGGTAGATGAGTCCAAAATGTCCATATACACAGAGCTAGCTACATGGCAGACGAATCCAAAATGTCCATATACAGAGAGCTAGCTACATAGCAGGGTAGTGCAACATTTCCATATACAGACTTCTAGCTACAAGGCACATGAGTCCAACATGTCTATATACATAGAGCTAGCTAAATGGAAATGGTAGTGCAAAATTTCCATATATACAGTTTTAGCTACATGGCAGATGTGTCTATCGTGTCCATACTCTGATAATTATTTACATGTCATATCATTCAAATATATCGCTATTCAGAGAGCTAGCTACATGGAAGAATAGTGCATCATTTCCATATACAGAGTTAAAGCTACATGGCACATGTGTCCTATGTATCCATATACTGAGAGCTAGCTACATGGCAGAGTAGACCAACGTGTCCATATACAGGGTACTAGCTACCTGGCTGATGAGTCCAACATGTCCATATACTGAGAACGAGCTACATGGCAGACAAATCCAATATGTTCATACACAGACAACTACCTACATAGAAAATCAGTCCAAAATATCCATGCACAGGGAGCTAGCTACATGTCATATAAGTCAAAAATGTCCTTATACAGAGAACTAGATACATGGAAGGGTAGTGCAGCATTTCCATATACAGAGTTCTAGCTACAATGCACATGAGTACAATTTGTGTATATACTGAGAACTAGCTACATGGCAGGGTAGTGCAACATTTACATATACAGAATTCTAGCTAGAAGGCAGATGAGTTCAACTTGTCTATATATAGACAACGAGCAACATGGCAGAGTAGTGTAACATGTCTAAATACAGAATTCTAGCTACATGGCAGATGGGTCCAACGATTCCATATACAGAGAGCTAACTACATGACAATAAAGTCCAATATGTTCATATACAGAGAGCTACCTACTTGACAGATCAGTCTAATATATCCATGTACAGAGAGCTAGCTACATGGCAGAGTAGTGCAACATTTGCATATAGAGAGAGCTAGCTGCATGGCAGGGTAGTGCAACATTTCAATATACAGAGTTCTAGATACATGGCAGATGTGTCCAACATGTCCATATATTGAGAGCTACCTACATTGCAGACAAGTCAATTATTTTCATATACAGAAAGCTTCCTACTTGGCAGATGAGTCCAATATATCCATGTACAGAGAGCTTGCTACATGGCAGAAAAGTCCAAAATGTCCATATTCAGAAAGCTAGCTATAGGGCAGGGTAGTGCAACATGTCCATATAAAGTGCACGAGTTACATGGCAGATGAGTCCAACTTGTCTATATACAGAGAGCTAGCTACATGGCAGTGTAGTGCAACCTTTCCATATACAGAGTTCTAGCTACAAGCCAGATCAATACAACTTGTCTATATACAGGAAATTAGCTACATGGCAGGATAATGCAACATTTCCATTTACAGAGTTCTAGCTACAAGGTGGAGGAGTCCAACTTCTCTATATGCAGAGAGGTAGCTACATGGCAGAGTAGTAAAACATGTCTATATACAGAGTTCTAGCTACTTGGCAGATGTGTCCAATGTGTCCATATACTGAGAACTACCTCCATTTTAGATTAGTCAAACATGTCCAAATTCAGGGTACTAGCTACATGGCAAATGAGTACAAAATGTCCATATACAGAGTTCTACTTCTATGGCAGATGTGCCCAATGTGTCCATATAATGAGAGCTAGCTACATGGCAGACAAATCCAATATGTTCATACAGAGAGAGCTATCTACTTGGAAGATCAGTCTAACATATCCATGTACATAATATAAGCTACATGGTAGATGAGTTCAACTTGTTTATATACAGAGAGCTAGCTGCATGGCAGGGTAGTACAACAAGTCCATATAAAGTGTTCTACCTACAAGACAGATGAGTCCAGCTCGTCTATATACAGAGGGTTGGACACATGGCAGAGTAGTTCAACATTTCCATATGCAGAGTTCTAACTACAAGGCAGATGAGTCCAACTTGTCTATATACAGAGAGCCAGCTAGATGGCAGATATGTACAACTTTTCCATATACTGAGAACTAGCTACAAGACAGACAAGTCAAATATGTTCAATTACAGAGAGCTTCCTAATTGGCAGATCAGTCCAACGTATCCATGTATAGTGAGCTAGCTTCATGGTAGACGAGGCCAAAATGTCCATATACAGAGAGCTAGCTACATGGCAGGGTAGTGCAACATTTCCGTATACAGAGTTCTAGCTACAAGGCAGATGAGTCTAACTTGTCTATATACAGAGAGCTACCTACATGGCAGAGTAGTGCAACATTTCCATATGCAGAGTTCTAGGTACATGGCAGATTTGACCAACGTGTCCATATACTGAGAGCTATTTACATGGCAGAGTAGTCCAACATGTCCATATTCAGGGACCTAGCTACATGGCAGATGAGTCCAACATATGCATATACATAGAGGTAACTACAAGGCAGAAAAGTACAGTATGTTCATAATCAGATAGCTACTTGCTTGGCAGATATGTCCAACATATCCATGTACAGAGAGGTAGCTACATGTCATACGAGTCCAAAATTGCCCGATATACAGAGCTACATGGCAGGGTAGTGCAAAATTTCCATATACAGAATTCTATCTACAAGGCAGATGAGTCCAATTTGTCTATATACAGAGCTAGCAAATGGCTGAGTACTCCAAGGTGTCCATATTCAAAGTTCTAGCTACATGACAGATGTGTACAACATTTCCATATACTGAGAGCTCGCTACATGTCAGACAAGTCCTATATGTTCATATACAGAGAGCTACCTACTTGACAGATCAGTCCAACATATCCATGTACAGAGAGCTATCTATATGGCAGATGAGTCCAAAATCTCCATATAAGGAGAGCTAGCTACATGGCAGGGTAGTGTAACAATTCAATATACAGAGTTCTACCTACAAGACAGATGAGTCCAATTTGTCTATATGCATAGATATAGCTGCATGGCAGATGAGTCCAAAACGTCCATATACAGAGAGGTAGCCACATGTCAGGGTAGTGAAATATTTCCATATACAGAGTTCTAGGTACAAGGCAGATGAGTCCATCTTGTCTATTTACCGAAAGCTAGCTACATGACAGAGTAGTGCACCATTTCCATATACAGAGTTCTAGGTACGTGGCAGATGTGTCCAATGTGTCCATACACTGTTTGCTAGCTACATGGCAGAGCAGTGCAACATGTCCATATTCAGGGTACTATCTACATGACAGATGTGTCCAACTTGTCCATATACTGAGAGCCACCTACATGGCAGACAAGTCCAGTATGTTCATATACATATAGGTAATTACTTCGCAGATCAGTGTAACATATCCATGTACAGAGAGCTAGCTACATGGCAGAGGAGGCCAAAATGTCCATATATAGAGAGATAGCTACATGGCAGGGTAGTGCCACTTTTCCATATATAGAGTTCTAACTACAAGGCAGATGAGTCCAACTTGTATATATACAGAGAGCTAGCTACATTGCTTTGCAGTGCAAGATTTCCATATACAGAGTTCTAGCTACATGGCAGATGTGCCCAACATGTCCATATAGTGAGAGCTAGCTACATGGCAGACAAGTGCAATATGCTCATATACAAAGAGCTACCTATTTGCAGATCCGTCCAACATATCAATGTACAGAGAGCTAGGACTTGGCAGACAAGTCCAAAATGTCCATATACAGAGAGTTAGCTACACGGCAGTGTAGTACAACATTTACATATATAGAGTTCTAACTACAAGGCAGATGAGTCCAACTTGTCTATATACAGAGAGCAGTGCGACATTTCCGTATACAGAGTTGTACCTATTTGGCAGATGAGACTAATGTGTCCATATACTGAGAGCTAGCTACATGGCAGCCAAGTCCAAAATGTCCATATACAGAGAGCTAGCTACATGGCAGAGTAGTGCAACATTT
>NW_006408977.1:452650-460244 GCF_000296735.1 Chrysochloris asiatica
AGAGCTAGCTACATGGCAGAGTAGTGCAACATTTCCATATACATAGTTTTAGATACATGGCAGATCAGTCAATGTGTCTATACACTGAGAGCTAGCTACATGGCAGAACAGTGCAACACGTCCATATACAGGGTACTAGCTACATGTCACATCAGTCCAACATGTGCATATATTGAGAGCTAGCTACATCGCAGACAAATCCAATATGTTCATATACAGAGAGCTAACTACTTGGCAGATCAGTTCATCATATCCATGTACAGAGAGGTAGCTACATGGCAGACGAGTCTAAAATGTCCATATAAGGAGAGCTAGCTACATGGCAGTTAGTGTAACATTTCCATATACAAAGTACTAGCTACATGGCAGATGTTTCCAACCTGTCGATATACTGAGAGCTAGCTACATGACAGAGTAGTCCTACATGTCAATATTCAGGATAGTAGATGTGTTCAATGTGTCGTGTCCATATACTGAGAGCCACCTACATGGCAGAGAAGTCCAATATATTCATATACAGAGAACAGCCTACATTGCAGATCAGTCCAACGTATCCATATACAGAGTTCAAGCTACAAGTCAGATGATACCAACTTGTCTATATACAAACAGCTAGCTACATGGCAGGGTAGTGCAACATTTCCATATACAGAGTTCTAGGTACATGGCAGATGTGTCCAACGTGTCCATACACTGAGAGCTAGCTACATGGCAGAGCAGTCCGACTTGTCCATATACAGGATACTAGCTACATCACACATGAGTCCAACATGTCCATATACTGAAAGCTAGCTACATGTTAGACAAATCCAATATGTACATATACAGAGAGCTACCTACTTCGCAGATCAGTGTAACATATCCATGTACAGAGACCTAGTTACATGGCAGAGAAGTCCAAAATGTCCATATACAGAGAGCTTGGTACATGGCATGGTAGTGCAACATTTCCATATACAGTGTTCTAGCTACATGGCAGATGTGTCCAACGTGTCCATATACTGAGAGCTAGCTACATTGCAGACAAGTCCAATATTTTCATATACAGAGAACTACCTACTTGGACGATTGGTCCAATATATCCATGCACAGAGAGCTAGCACCAAGACAAGGCAGGACAACATTTCCATATGCAGAGTTCTAGCTACAAGGCAGATGTTGTCTATGTACAGAGAGCTAGCTACATATCAGAGTACTCCAACATGTCCATATTCAGAGTTCTAGCTACATGGCAGATGTATACAACGTTTCCATATACGGAAAGTTAGCTACATGACAGAAGAGTCCAGTATGTTCATAAGAAGATAGCTACCTACTTGGCAGATCAGTCCAACATATCCATATACAGACAGCTAGGTACAAGGCAGATGAGGCTAATATCGCCATATGAAGAGAGCTAGCTACATGACAAGGTAGTGCAACATTTCCAAATACCAGAGTTCTAGCTACATGGCAGATGTTTCCAACGTGGCCATGTACTGAAAGCTAGCTACATGGCAGACAAGTCCAATATGTTCATATACAGAGAGCTAACTACTTAGTATATCAGTCCAAGATATTCATGTACAGAGAGCTAGCTACATGGCAGACGAGTTGAAAATGTCCATATACAGAGAGCTAGCTACATGGCATGGTAGTGCAACATTTCCATATACAGAGTATTAGCTACAAGGCAGATGAGTTCAAATTGTCTATACACAGCGTGCTAGCTACATGGCAGAGTACTCCAGAATGTCCATATTCAGTGTTCTGGCTACTTGGAAGTTGTGTACAATGTTTCCATATACTGAGAGCTAGCTACATGGCAGAAAAGTTCATAATGTTAATAAACAAATAGCTAACCTCTTGGCAAATCACCCCAACATATCCATGTACAGAGAGCTAGCTACAGGGCAGGCGATTCCATAATCTCCATATAAAGAGAGATAGCTACATGTTAGGGTAGTGCAAAATTTCCATATACAGAGTTCTACCCACAAGGCAGTTGAGTCGAATTTGTCTATATACAGACAGCAGTGCAACATTTCCATATACAGGGTTGTACCTATTTGGCAGATGTGTCTT
The DNA here is from genome assembly GCF_000296735.1 of Chrysochloris asiatica. Lineage (NCBI taxonomy): Eukaryota > Metazoa > Chordata > Mammalia > Afrosoricida > Chrysochloridae > Chrysochloris > Chrysochloris asiatica. The sequence continues at coordinate 454,715 of NW_006408977.1, forward strand.
ACGTGTCCATATATTGAGAGCTACCTACATGGCATATTGGTCCAAAATATCCATGTACAGAGAGCTAGCTACAGGGCAGACGAGTCCACAATCTCCATATAAAGAGAGCTAGCTACTTGACAGGGTAGTGCAACATTTCCATATACAGAGTTCTAGCTACATTGCAGATGTGTGCAATGTGTCCATCTACTAAGAGCTAGATACATGGCAGATAAGTCCAATATGTTCATATTCAGAGAGCTAGACACATGGCAGATCAGTCCCAAATATCCATACACAGAGAGCTGGTGACATTTCAGATGAATCCAAAATGTACATATACAGAGAGCTAGCTACATGGCATGGTAGTGCAACACTTCCATATACAGAGTTCTAGCTACAAGACAAATGAGATCAATTTGTCTATATACAGAGTGCTAGCTACATGGCAGAGTACTCCAACATGTCCACACTCAGTGTTCTGGCTACTTGGCATATGTGTTCAATGTTTCCATATACTGAGAGCTAGCTAAATGGCAGAAAATCCAGTATGTTCATAAACAGAAAACTACCTACTTGGCAGAACAGTCCAACATATCCATGTACAGAGGAAGCTACAGTGCAGGCGAGTCCAAAATCTCCATATAAAGAGAGCTAACTACATGGCAGGGTAGTGCAAAATTTCCATATACAGAGTTCTACCTAAAAGGCAGATGAGTCCAATTTGTCTATATAAAGAAGGCTAACTACATAGAGGAGCAGTGCAACATTTCCATATACGGAGTTGTACCTATTTGGCAGATGCGTCCAACGTGTGCATATACTGAGAGCTACCTACATGACAGATCAGTCCAAAATATTCATTTACAGAGAGCTAGCTACATGGCAGACGAGTCCAAAATGTCCATATACAGAGCGCTAGCTTCATGGCAGGGTAGTGCACCATTTCCATATACAGAGTTCTAGCTACAAGGCAGATATGTCCAACGTGTCCATATACTGAGAGTTAGCTACATGGCGGAGTAGTAAAACATGTCCATATTCAGGGTAATAGCTACATGGAAGATGTTTCCAATGTGTCCACATAATGAGAGCCACCTACATGGCAGACAGGTCCAATATGTTCATATACATAGAGCTACCTACTTGGCAGATCAGTCCATCATATCCATGTACAGAGAGCTAGCTATATGGCAGACGAATCCAAAATGTCCATATACAGAGAGCTAGATATATGGCAGGGTCATCAACATTCCCATATACAGAGTTTTTGGTACAAGGCAGATGAGTCCAAATTGTCTATATACAGAGAGCTAGCTACATGGCCGAGTAGTACATTTCCCATATATAGAGTTCTAGGTACATGGCATATGTGTCCAACTTGTCCATACACTGAGAGGTAGCTACATGGCAGAGCAGTCCAACATGTCCAAAAGAGGGTATAAGGTACATGGCAGATGTGTCCAACTTGTCCATATACTGAGAGCCACCTACATGCCAACAAGTCCAATATGTTCATATACAGAAAGCTACCCATTTGGCAGATCAGTTCAACATATTCATGTACAGAGAGCTAGCTACATGGCAGACCATTCCAATTTGTCCATATACTGAGAGCTAGTTACATGGAAGACAAGTCCAATATGTTCATATACAGAGGGCTACCTATTTGACAGATCAGTCCAATATATCCATGTACAGAGAGCTAGCTACATGGCAGACGAGTCAAAACTGTCCATATACAGAGAGCTAGCTACATGACAGGGTAGTGCAACATTTCCATATACAGAGTTCTATCAATAAGGCAGATGAGTACAACTTGTCTATATACAGAGAGCTAGCCCCATGGCAGTGTACAGCAACATTTTCATAAACAGACTTGTAGCTACATGGCAGATATTTCCAACATGTCCATATACTGAGAGCTAGCTACATGGCATAAAAGTCCAGTATGTTCATAAACAAAAAGCTACCTACTTGGCAGATCAGTCCAACAAATCCATGTTCAGAGAGCTAGCTACAAGGCAGACGACTCCAAAATATCCGTATACAGAGAGCAAGCTACATGGCAGGGTTGTGCATTTCCATATACAGGTTTCTAGCTACAAGGTAGATGAGTCCAACTTGTCTATATACAGAGAGTTAGTTACATGGCAGAGTAGGGCAACATTTCCATATACAGAGTTTTAGCTACATGGCAGATATGTCCATCGTGTCCATTTACTGAGAGCTAGCAACATTGCACAGTAGTCCAATAGGTCCATATTCAGGGTACTAGATACATGGCAGATGTGTCAAATGTGTGCATATACTGAGAGCAACCTACATGGCAGACAAGTCCAATATGTTCATATTCATAGAGCTACCTACTTCGCAGATCAGTCCAATATATCCATGTACAGAGAGCTAGAACATTGTAGATGCGTCCAAATGTCCATATACAGAGAGCTAGCTACATGGCAGGGTAGTGCAACATTTCCTTATAAAGAGTTCTAGCTACATGGCAGATATGTCCAGGCTGTCCATATAATGACAGCTATCTACATGGCAGACAGTTCCAATATGTTCTTTTACAGAGAGCTACCTACTTGGCAGATCAGTCCAGCATATCCTTGTATAGGGAGTTAGCTACATGGCAGACGACTCAAAAATGTCCATGTGCAAAGAGCTAGCTACATGGAAGGTTAGTGCAACATTTCCATATACATATTTCTAGCTATAAGGTCGATGAGTCCAACTTGTCTATATACAGAGAGCTAGCTACATGGCAAAGTAGTGCAATATTTCCAAATACAGATTTCTAGCTACATGGCAGATGTGTCAAACGTGTTGATATACTGAGAGCTAGCTACATGGCGGAGTAGCCTAACATGTCCATATTCAGGGTACTAGCTACATGGCAGATGTGTCCAACATGTCCATATACTTAGAGACACCTACATGGCAGATAAGTCCAATATGTAAATAAACAGAGAGCTACCTACTTGGCAGATCAGTCCAATATATCCATGCACAGTGAGCTAGCTACATGGCAGATGAGTACAAAATGTCTGTACACAGAGAACTAGCTACGTGGCAGGGTAGTGCAACATTTCCATATACAGAGGTCTAGCTACAAGGCAGATGAGTCCAACTTGTCTATATATAGTGATCTAACTACATGACAGGGTAGTGCAACATGTCCATATACAGAGTTCTAGCTACATGGCAGAAGTGTCCAACGTGTCCATATACTAAGAGTTAGATACATGGCAGATCAGTCCAAAATATCCATGTACAGAGAGCTAGCTACATGACATAGGAGTCCAAAATGTCCATATACAGAGATCGAGCTACAATGCAGATTAGAGCATCTTTTACATATACAGAGTTCAAGCTACATGACAGATGAGTCCAAAGTATTCATATACTGAGAGCTAGCTACATAGTAGACAATTTCAAAAGGTCCATATACAGAGAGCTAGATGCATTTCAGGGAAGTGCAACATTTCCATTTAAAAAGTTCTAACTACAAGGCACATGATTCCAACTTGTCTATATTCAGAGAGTTAGTTATATGGCAAAGTAGGGTAACATTTCCATATACAGAGTTCTAGCTATATGGCAGCTGTGTCCAATGTGTCCACATACTAACAGCTAGCTACATGACAGATGTGTCCAACGTGTCCATATACTGAGAGCTATCTACATGGCAGACAAGTCCAAAATGTCCATATACAGAGAGCTAGCTACATGGAAGAGTAGTGCATCATTTACATATACAGAGTTCAAGCTACATGGCAAATGAGTCCAAAGTGTCCTTATAATAAGAGCTATCTACATGGCAGACAAGTCCAATATGTTCATATACAGTGATCTACCTACTTGGCACATCAGTCCAACATATCCAAGTACAGAGAGCTAGCTACATGGCAGACAAGTCCAAAATGTCCATATAAAGAGAGTTAGCTACATGGAAGAATAGTGCAACATTTCCATATACAAAGTTCCAGCTACAAGGCAGATGAGTCCAACTTGTGTATCTATAGAGAGTTAGGTATATGTCAGAGTAGTGCAATATTTCCATATACAGAGTTCTAGCCACATGGCAGATATGTCCCACATGTCCACATACCGAGAGCTAACTACATGGCAGACAAGTCCAATATGTTCATATACAGAGAGCTACCTACTTGGCAGATCAGTCAAATATATCCATGTACAGAGAGCTAGCTACATGGCAGACGAGTCCAAGATGTCCATATACAGAGAGCTAGCTACATGGCAGGGTAGTGCAACATTTCCATACACAGAATTCTAGCTACAAGGCAGATGAGTCCAACTTGTCTATATACAGAGCGCTATCTACATGGCAGAGTAGTGCAACATTTCCATATACAGAGTTCTAGCTACATGGCAGATGTGTCCAACATGTCCATATACTGAGAGCTAGCTCCAGGCAGAGCAGTCACACTTGTCCATATTAAGAGTGCTACCTCCTTGACAGATCAGTCCGACATATCCATGTACAGAGAGCTAGCTACATGGCAGTCGATTCCAAAAGGTCAATATACAGAGAGCTAGCTACATGGAAGGGTAGTGAAACATTTCCATATACAGAGTTATAGCTATAAGGCATGAGTTCAACTTGTCTATGTACAGAGAGCTAGCTGCATGGGAGAGTAGTGCAATGTTTTCATATAAAGAGTTCTAACTACATAGTAGATGTGTCCAACGTGTCGATATACTGAGAGCTAGCTATGTGTCAGAGCAGTCTATCATGTCCACATTCAGGGTACTAGCTACATGGCAGAAGTGTCCAACGTGTCCATATACTGAGAGACAACTAAATGGCAGATAAGTCCAATATATTAATATTCAGAGAGCTACCTACTTGGCAAATCAGTCCAACATACACATGCACAGAAAGCTAGCTACATGGCACACGAGTCCAAAATGTCAATATACAGAGAGCTAGCTACATGGCAGGGTAGTGCAACATTTTCATATACAGAGTTCCAACTACAAGGCAAATGAGTCCAACTTGTCTATATACAGAGAGCTAGCTACATGGCAGGGTAGTGAAACATTTCCATACACAGAGATCTAGCTACAAGGCAGATGATTCCAACTTGTCTATATACAGAAATTTAACTACATGGCAGAGTAGTCTAACATGTCCATAATCAGGGTTCTAGCTACATGGCAGATGTGTCCAATATGACCATATACTTAGACCTAGCTACATGGCAGAATTGAGCAACGTTTCGATATAGAGAGTTCTAGCTACATGGCAGATGTGTCCTACATGTCCATATACTGAGAGCTAGCTACATGGCAGAGTAGTCTAACATGTCCTTATTCAGGGTTCTAGCTACATGGCAGATGTGTCCAACGTGCCTATATACTGAGAGCTACCTATATGGAAGACAAGCCAAATATGTTCACATACAGAGTGCTACCTATTTCGCAGATCAGTTTAACATATCCATGTACAGAGAGCTGGCTACATGGCAGACGAGTCCAAAATGTCCATATACAGAGAGCTAGCTACATGGCAGACGAGTTCAAA
>NW_006408977.1:461124-480892 GCF_000296735.1 Chrysochloris asiatica
GTGCAATATTTCCATATACAGGGTTCAAGCTACATGGCAGATGAGTCCAATTTATCCATGTACAGAAAGCTAGATTCCTGGCAGATGAGTCCAAAATGCCCATATACAGAGAGGCAGCTACATGGCAGGGTAGTGCAACATTTTCATATACAGAGTTCTAGCTACAAGGAAGATGAGTCCAACTTATCCATATACAGAGATAGCTATATGGCAGATTAGAGCAACATTTCCATATACAGAGTTCTAGCTACATGGCAGATGTGTCCAACATGTCCATATACTGAGAGATAGCTACATGGCAGACAAGTCCAATTTGTTCATATACAGAGAGCTACCTATATGGCAAATGAGTACATCATATCCATGTACAGAGAGCTAACTACATGGCAGGGTAATGCAATATTTTCATAAACAGATTTCTAGGTACATGGCAGATGTGTCCAACGTGTCCATATACTAAGAGCTAGCTACATGGCAGAGTAGTCCACTATGTCCACATACAATGTACAAGCTACATGACAGATGAGTCCAACATGTCCATATAATGAGAGCTAGCTACAAGTCAGACAAGTCCAATATGTTCATTTACAGAGAGCTACTTTCTTCACAGATCAGTTTAACATATCCATGTACAAACAGATTCCATATACAGAGTTCAAGCTACATGGCAGACTACTCCAAAATGTCCATATACAGAAAGCTATCTACATGGCAGGGTAGTGCAACATTTCCATATACAGAGTTCTAGCTACAAGGCACATGCGTCCAACTTGTCCATATACAGAGAGCTAGTTATATGGCAGAGCAATGCAACATTTCCATATACAGAGTTCTAGCTACATGGCAGATGTGTCCATCGTGTCCAAATACTGAGAGCTAGATACAAGTCAGAGTAGTCCAATATGTCTATATACAGGGTACTAGCTACATGGCAGTTGAGTCCAACATGTCCATATACAGAGAGCCAGCAACATGAAAGACAAGTTCAATATATTCATATACAGATACTTACCTACATGGCAGATCAATCCAACATATCCATGTACAGAGAGCTAGGTACATGGCAGACAAGTCCAAAATGTCCAAATATAGAAAGCAAGCTACATGGCAGAAGAGTCCAAAGTGTTCATATACTGAGAGCTAGCTACATGACAGAGTAGTCCAATATGTCCATATACAGGGTACTAGCTACATGTCAGATGAGTCCAACATGTCCATATACTGAGAGCTATCTACATGGAAGTGTAGTCCAACATGTCTATATACAGGGTAGTAGCTACATGTCAGAGTAGTCCAAAGTGTCCATATACAGATAAGTAGCTACATGGCAAACATGCCCAATATATTCATATACAGAGATCGAACAACTTGGCAGATCAGTCCAACATATCCATTTATAGAGACCTAACTACATGGCAGATGAGTCCAAAGTCTCCATATACAGAGACCTAGCTACATGGCAGTGTAGTGCAACATTTCCATTTACAGAGTTCTAGATAGAAGCCAGATGTGTCCAAAGTGTTCATATACTGAGAGCTAGCTACATGGCAGACAAGTTCAATATGTTCATATACAGAGAGTTACCTACTTGGCAGATCAGTCCAACATATCGTTGTACAGAGAGCTGGCTATATGGCAGATGATTCCAACATGTCCATATACTGAGGGCTAGCTACATGGCAGACAAGTCCAATATCTTCATATACAGAGAGCTTGCTACATGGCAGGGTAGTGCAAGATTTCCATATACAGAGTTCTAGCTACATGGCAGATATAACCAACTTGCCATATAGTGAGAGATAGCTACATGGCAGAGTAGTTCAACATGTCCATATACAGGGTACTAGCTACATGGCAGATGAGTCCAACATGACCATATACTGAGAGCTATCTACATGGAAGAGTAGTCCAATATGTCCATATACATGTTACTTTCTATATGGCAGATCAGTCCAACATGTCCATATACAGGGTACTAGTTACATAGCAGATGTTTCCAACGTGTCAATATACTGAGATCTACATACATGAAAGACAGGTCCAATATGTTCATATAGATAGAGCTACCTACATAGCAGATCAGTCCAACAAATCCATGTACAGACAGCTGGCTACATGTCAGAGGAGTCCAAAATGTCCATATAGAGAGAGGTAGCTACATTGCAGACTAGTGCATCATTTCCAAATACAGAGTTCTAGCTACATGGCAGATGGATCCAATGTGTCCATATACTGAGAGCTAAGTAAATGACAGAGTAGTCCAACATGTCCATATACAGGGTTGTAGCTAGAAGGCAGATGAGTCCAACTTGTTTATATACAGAGAGCTAGCTACATGGCAGAATAGTGGAACATATTCATATACAGTGTTCAAGCTACATGTCAGACGAGTCCAAAGGGTTCATATCCTGAGAGCTAGCTGCATGGCAGAATAGTCCAACATGTCCATATAAAGAGAATTAGCTACCTGACTAATAAGTCCAACATGTGCATATATTGAGACCTAGCTAAATGGAAGACAAGTCCAATATATTGATATACAGAGAGCTACTTACTTGGGAGATCAGTCCAACATATCCATGTACAGAGAGCTAGCTACATGGCAGACAAGTCAAAAATGTCATTGTATAGAGAGCTAGGTATATGCATGGTAATGCTACTTTTCCATATACAGAGTTGTTGACACATGGCGAATGAATCCAGCATGTCCATATACAGAGAGCTATCTACTTCACAGATCAGTGCAACATATCCATGAACAGAGGGTTAGCTACATGGCAGACGAGTCCAAAATGTCCATATACAGAGAGCTAGCTATATTGCACGGTAGTGCAACATTTCCAGATACAGAGTTATAGCTACAAGGCAGATGAGTCCAACTTGTCCATATGCAGAGAGCTAGCTACATGGAAGAGTAGTGCAATATTTCCATATACAGAGTTCTAGCTACATGGCAGATGTGTCCAACTTCTCCATATACTGAGAGCTGGCTACATCGCAGACAAATCCAATATGTTCATATACAGAGAGCTACCTACTTGGCAGATCAGTCCTACATATCCATGTACAGAGAACTAGCTACATGGCAGTCTAGTACAAAATGTCCATATACAGAGAGCTAGATCCATTGCAGGGTATTGCAACTTTTCCATATACCGAGTTTTAGCTACATGGCAGATTTATCCAACGTGTCCATATACTGAGAGCTAACTACATGTTACACAAGTCCAATATGTTCATATAATTAAAGCTACTTACTTGGCAGATCAGTCCAACATATCCATGTACAGACAGTTAGCTACATGGCAGACGAGTCCAAAATTTCCATATACAGAGAGCTAGCTAGTGCACTATTTCCATATACAGAGTTCTAGCTACAAGGGAGATGAGTCCCACTTGTCTATATGCAGACAGATTGCTACATGGCAGACGAGTGCAATGTTTCCATATACAGAATTGTAGCTACATGGCAGATGTGTCCAACGTGTCCAAATACTGAGAGGTAGCTCCAAGTCAGAGTAGTCAAACATGTCTATATACAGGGTACTAGCTACATGGAAGATGAGTCCAGCATGTCCATATACAGAGAGCCAGCAACATGGCAGAGAAGTCCAATATGTTCATATACAGATAGCTACGTAGATGGCAGATCAGTCCAGCATATCCATGTTCAGAGATCTAGCTTCATGGCAGACGAGTCCAAAATGTCCAAATACAGAAAGCAAGCTACATGGCAGAAGAGTCCAATGTGTTCATATTCTGAGAGCTAGCAACATGTCAGAGGAGTCCAGAATGTCCATATACAGAGAGGTAGCTACATGGCAGACTAGTGCATAATTTCCAAATACAGATTTCTAGCTACAAGGCAGATAAGTCCAACTTGTGTATATACAGAGAGCTAGCTACATGGCAGGGTAGTTCAACATTTCCAAATACGAAGTTCTAGTTACTTGGCAGATGTATCCAATGTGTCCATATACTGAGAGCTAGCTACATGGTAGAATAGTGCATCATTTCCATAAACAGAGTTCAAGCTATATGGCAGATGACTCCAAAGTGTTCAAATTCTGAGAGCTAGCTACATGGCAGAGTAGTCTAACATGTCCTTATAAAGAGTACTAGCGACCTGGCAAATGAGTCCAACATGTCCATATATTGAGAGGTAGCTATATGGCAGATAATCCAATATGTTCATATACAGAGAGCTACCTACTTGGCAGATCAGTGGAACATATCCATGTGCAGACTGTTAGCTACATGGCAGACGAATCCAAAATTTCCATATCCAAAGAGCTAGCTATATTGCAGGGCAGATGAGTCCAACCTGTCTATATACAGAGAGCTAGCTACATGTAAGAGTAGTGCAACAATTTCATTTACAGAGTTCTAGCTACATGGCTGATATGTCCTATGTGTCCATATACATGGCAGAGAAGTCCAATATGTTCATATACAGATAGCTACCGTATATGGCAGATAAGTCCAACATATCCATGTACAAAGAGCTACCTACAATGCAGACTACTCCAAAATGTCCATATACAGAGAGCTAGATACATGTCAGGGTTGTGCAACATTTCCCTATTCAAAGTTCTAGGTACAAGGTCGATGAGTCCAACTTGTCTATATACAGAGAGCTAGAGATATGGCAGAGTAGTGCAACATTTCCATACACAGAGATCTAGCTACATGGCAGATGTGTCCATCGTTTCCATATCCTGAGAGTTAGCTATATTTCAGATCAGTCCAAAATATCCATATACAGAGAGCTAGATACATGGCAGAGTCGTACATCATTTCCATATACAGAGTTCAAGCTACATGTCAGACGAGTCCAAAGTGTTCATATACTGAGAGCTCTCTACATGGCAGACTAGTGAAACCTGTCCATATAAAGAGTACTAGCGACCTGGCTAATGAGTCCAACATGTCCATATGTTGAGAGCCACCTACAGGGCAGACAAGTCCAATATGTTCATATATAGAGAGCTACCTACTTGGAAGATCAGTCCAACATATCCATATACAGAGACCTAGCTATATGGCAGACAAGTCCAAAATGTCCATATACAGAGAGCTAGCGACACGGCAGAGTAGTGCAACATTTCCATAAACAGAGTTCTAGCTACAAGGCAGATGAGTCCAACTTGTCTATATACAGAGAACTAGCTTCATGGCAGACAAGTCCAAAATGTCCATATACAGAGAGGTAGCTACATGGCAGGGTAGTGCAACATGTCCATAGAAAGGATACTAGCTACATGGCAGATGAGTCCAACATGTTCGTATAATTAGAGCTAGCTAAATGGCAAACAAGTCCAAAATGTTTATATACAGAGAGCTTGCTAAATGGCAGGGTATTGCAACATTTCCTTATACAGAGTTCTAGCTACAAGACAGGTGAGTCCAACTTGTCTATGTACAGAGAGCTAGCTACATGGCAGGGTAGTACAACATTTCCATATACAGAGTACTAGCTACATGGCAGATGAGACCAACATGTCCATATATTGAAAGCTACCTACATGGCAGATTAGTCCAAAATATCTATGCACAGAGAGCTAACTACATGGCAGACGTGTCCAAAATGTCTATATACAGACAGTTAGCTATATGCAGGGTAGTGCAACTTTTCCATATACAGAGTTGTTGATACATGGCGAATGAATCCAACATGTCCATATTCAGAGAGCTACCTACTTTGCAGATCAGTGCAACATATCCATGTACAGAGGGCTCGCTACATGGCAGACAAATACAAAATTTCCATATACAGATAGCTAGCTATATTGAAGGATAGTGCCACATTTCCATATACAGAGTTCTAGCTGCATGGTAGATGTGTCCAACTTGTCCATATACTGAGAGCTGGCTACATCGCAGACAAATCCAATATGTTCACATACAGAGAGCTACCTACGTGGCAGATCAGTCCTACATATCCATGTACGGAGAGCTAGCTACATGGTAGAGGAGTACAAAATGTCCATATACAGAGAGGTAGCTCCATGACAGGATAGTGCAACTTTTCTAAATACCGAATTTTAGCTACATGGCAGATGTGTCCAACATGTCCATGAACTGAGAGCTACCTTCATGTTAGACAAGTTTAATATGTTCATATACTTAGATCTACCTACTTGGTAGATAAGTCCATCATATCCATGTACAGAGAACTAGCTACATGGCAGACGAGTCCAAAATGTCCATATACAGAGAGCTAGCTCCATGGCAGGGAAGTGCAACATTTCCATATACCGAGTTTGATCTTCATGGCAGAGTAGTCCAACATGTCCATATAAAGTATACCAGTGACCTGGCTAATCAGTCCAACATGTCCATATATTGAGATCTAGCTATATGACAGACAAGTATATGTTCATATACAGAGAGATACCTACTTGCCAGATCAGTCCAGCATATCCATGTACAGAGAGCTAGCTACATGTCAGACAAGTTCAAAGTGTCCATATACAGAGAGCTAGCTAAATTGCACAGAAGAGCAACATTTCCATATACAGACTTCCAGCTGCAAGTCAGATGAGTCCAACTTGTCTATATACGGAGAGCTAGCTTCATGGCAGGGTAGTGCAACATTTCCATTTACAGAGAACTAGCTACATGGCAGATGAGACCAACATGTCCATATATTTGAACTACCTACATGGTAGATCAGTCCAAAATATCCATGCACAGAGAGCTAGCTACATGGCAGACGTGTCCAAAATATCCATATACAGAGAGCTAGCTATATGCAGGGTAGTGCAACTTTTCCATATACAGAGTACTTGATACAAGGTGAATGAATCCAACATGTCCATATACTGAGAGCTAGTTACATGGCAGACAACTCCTATATGTTCATATACAGAGAGCTACCCATTTGGCAGATCAGAGGAACATATCCGTGTACAGACAGTTGGCTACATGGCAGACGAATCCAAAATTTCCATATCCACAGAGCTAGCTATATTGCAGGGCAATGCAACATTTCCATATACAGAGTTCTAGCTACAAGGCATATGACTCCAACTTGTCTATATACAGAGAGCTAGCTTCATGGTAGACGAGTCCAAACAGTCCATATACAGAGAGCTAGCTACATGGCAGCGTACTGCATCATATCCATATACAGAGTTCAAACTACATGGAAGATGAGTCCAAAGTGTTAATATCCTGAGAGCTAGCTACATGACATAATAGTCCAACATATCTATATACAGAGTACTAGCTACAGGGCAGAAGAGTCCAACATGTCCGTATACTGAGAGCTAGCTACATGGCAGATAAGTGCAATATGTTCATAAACAGAGAGCTACCTACTTGGCAGATCATTCAAACATATCCATGTACAGAGAGCTAGCTACATGGCAGACGAGTCCAAAATATCCATATATAGTGAGCTAGCTACATGGCAGGGTAGTGCAACATTTCCATATACAGAATTTTAGCTACATGGCAGATGTGTCTAACGTGTCCATATACTGAGAGATAGCTGCATGGCAGAGTAGTCCAATATGTACATATACAGGTTACTAACTACATGGCAGATGTGTCCAACGTGTCCATATACTGACAGCTAGCTACATGGCAGAGAAGACCAATATGTTCATACACAAAGAGCTACCTACTTGGCAGATCAGTCCAACATTCCATGTACAGGGAGATAGCTACATGGTAGATATGTCCAACGTGTCCATATACTGAGAGCAACCTACATGGCAGATCAGTCCAAAATATCCATGCAGAGAGAGCTAGCTACTTGGCAGACGAGTTCAAAATGTTCATATACAGAGAGCTAGCTACATGGCAGAGTAGAGCACAATTTTCATATACAGAGTTCTAGCTACAAGGCAGTCAGAGTAATGCACAATTTCCATATAAAGAGTTCAAGCTACATGGCAGATGAGTACAAAGTGTTCATATACTGAGAGCTAGCTACATGGCAGAGTAGTCCAACGTGTCCATGTAAAGAATACTAGCTATCTGGCTAATGAGTCCAAAATGATCATATACAAAGAGCTAGCTACATGGCAAGGTAGTGCAACATTTCCATATACAGAGTTCTATCTACAAGGCAGATGAGTCCAACTTATCTATATACAGAGAGCTAGCTATCTGGCAGTGTATTGCAACATTTCCATATACAGAGTTCGATCTACAAGGCAGATGAGTTCAACGTGTGTACATGGCAGAGTAGTGCAATGTATCCATATACAGAGTTCTAGCTAGGGTTGATGTGTCCAACATGTCCATATACTGAGAGCTATCTACAAGGAAGATCATTCCAAAATATCCAAGCACAGAGAGCTAGCTATATGGCAGACACGTCCAAAATGTACATATACAGAGAGCTAGCTACATGGCAGTGTAGTGCATCATTTTTATATACAGAGTTCAAGCTACATGGCAGATAAGTCCAGAGTATTCACAAACTGAGAGCTGGCTACATTGCAGATTAGTACAACATGTCCTTATACAGAGTACTAGCTACATGGCAGATCAGTACAAAATGTTAATATACTGAAAGCTAGCTACATTGCAGATGTGTCCAACATGTCCATATACTGGGAGCTAGCTACATGGCAGACAAGTTCAGTATGTTCATATACAGAGAGCTACCTTTTTGGTAGATCAGTACAACATACCCATGTACAGAGAGCTAGCTACATGACAGACGAGACCAAAATGTCCATATACAGAGAGCTAGATACATGGCAGAGTAGTGCAACATTTCCAAATACAAATTTTTAGCTACAAGGCAGATTAGACCAACTTGTCTATATACAGAGAGCTAGCTACATGGAAGAATAGTGCAACATTGCCTATACAGAGTTCTAGCAACATGGCAGATGTGTCCAACGTGTCTGTATACAGAGAACTAGCAACATGGCAGAGTAGTGCAACATATCCATGTACAGAGTTCTAGCTACAGGGCAGATGAGTCCAAAGTGTTCATGTACAGAGAGCTAGGCAGAGAAGGCCAACATGTCCATATAAATAAGACTATCTACCTGTCTAATGAGTCCAGTATGTCCATATACTGAGAGCAAGCTACATGGCAGACAAGTCCAATATGTTCATACACAGAGAGCTACCTACTTAGCAGATCAGTTCAAAATATCCATCAGTACAGAGAGGTAGCTACATGACAGATGAGTCCAAAATGTCCTTTTACAGAGAGCTAGCTACATGGCAGAGTAGTGCATCATTTTCATATAGAGAGTACTAGCTACATGGCAGATGTGTCCAACGTGTCCATATACTGAGAGTTAGATACATGGCAGACAAGTCTAATATGTTCATATACAGAGAGCTACCTACCTGGCAGATCAGTTCAACATACCCATGTACAGAGAGCTAGCTACAAGGCAGATGAGTTCAATTTGACTATATACAGAGAGCTAGCTACATGACAGGGTAGTGCAATATTTCCATATACAAAGTTCTAGGTACAAGGTAGATGAGTCCAAATTGTCTATATAGAGAGAACTAGCTACATGGCAGATGTGTCCAACATGTCCATATACTGAGAGCTGGCTACATGGCAGACAAGTCCAATAGTTCATATACAGAGAGTTAATGACTTGGCAGATTATTCCAACATATCCATGTACAGAGAGCTAGCTACATAGCAGACGAGTCCAAAATGTCCATACACAGTGAGCAGCTACATGGCAGGGTAGTGCAACATTTCCATTTACATTGTACTAGCTACGTGACAGATGAGTCCAACATATCCATATACTGAGAGTTAGCTACATGACAGACATGTCCAATATGTTCATATACATAGAGCAACCTACTAGGCAGATCAGTCCAGCATATCCATGTAAAGAGAGCTAGGTACATGCTAGCTACATGTCAGGGTAGAGAAACATTTGCATATACAGAGTTCTAGCTACATGATAGATGAGTCCAACTTGTCTATATAGAGAGAGCTAGCGACATGGGAGGGTAGTGTAACATTTACATATACAGAGTTCTAACTAAAAGGCAGATGAGACCAACTTGTCTATATACAGATAACTAGCTACATGGCAGAATAGTGCAACATTTCCTTATACAGGTTACTAGCTACATGGCATATGAGTCCAACATGTCCATATCATGAGAGCTTGCTACCTGCATGACAAGTCCAATATGTTCATATACAGAGAGCAAGCCACATGGCAGGATTATTCAACATTTCCCTATACAGAGTTCTAGCTACATGGCAGATGTGTTCTATGTGTCCATATACTGAGAGCTAGGTACATGGCAGATTAGTACAACATGTCCATATACAGGGTATGGCCAAGGCCATAAGTAATTAAGAAATTAAAATGAAGAAATTGAGACATTAATCGAGGAATTAAATAAATGAGACACGGGGGAACCTACGCATGAAGAATTCATTGTTTTTGCAAAGCAACAATGAACTATTTTCTCTTCTTTTCTTTTCTTTTTCTCTCTCTTTCTTTCTCTTTGGATGGCAGAACCACAAAGAGTTGTTTTATCATTTTTATGCACAGACCCCTCAGTTTCCCTGATATGTGATGTTTTTGTAGGCTATAAACAGATAGTGCATGGAAGAAGTTAATGAAGAGTTAATTGCACCCAACAACTAAAATTAACAAGACTTAACAGACAAAGATTAGGAAATATGTGAAGGTTAACTTGCGTTTCAGGTAAAAGAATAGAATTATGTAGGAACAAATGTTTAACTAAAAGGTTTCAAGGCACCTGAATGTCTCCTATGCCTTGAAATAATGTCTTTGCTGTAACTTCTCACCCCTATTGTAAATTTAAGAATTTATAAACATAAGGAATGTGCCCCAAGATAGATTGTACCTTGATGTCATTGATGACTATGAATGCAATGTTTTTTGTAATGGTATATAAGGGGGTTATAAGATAGAATAAGAAAAAAGAATTAGAGGCAAGAAGAAGTCAAAGTAAGTAGAAGTAGAGGTAAGTAAGAATAGAGGCAAGAAGTAGAGGTAAGAGTAAGTAGAGAAAAGTAGAAGAAAGGAGGTAGAAGAAAGGAGTGGAAAAAGGAGAGAGGTAAGAGATGTAGAGGTAAGAGTGAAAGAAGTAAGTAAAAGCAGAAAGAAGTAGGGAGAGAAGAAGGAATATGAGGTGGATAGGAGATGAGACAAGAATGGAGGGAGGTTAGAGGGAGTAATGTAGAGAAGAAGCAGGGGAGTGGAGTAGTGAAAGTAGTAATGTAGATAATTAGGAGTAGTGGGGAGTGGAGTAGTGAAAGTAGTAATGTAGATAATTAGGAGTAGTAGTGTAGAAAGAAAAAGAATAAGAGTAATGTAGAGAAGGAGAAAGTAAAGAAATGGAAGGAGGGGAAGGGAGAAAAGAAAGAGAAGAGATGAGCAGGAGGGGAGCAGGAAAGGAGAGAATGAAAGCAGGAGCAGGGAGGGGAGAAAGGAAGCAGAAGAGATGAGCAGGAGAGCAGGGAAGTAAATGAGCAGGACAGTAAAGAATGAGGGAAGTAGAGTATTAGAGTGGCCATAGAAATAATAATAATAAAGCATGTAAAGAAGGAGATGTTGAATTTATCATGACCCATGACTCCGTGTAATCCTTATCGCCGACATCCGCAACCGCCTTTGGAAAAAAACCCTGAAATAAGTATGCCAAGGCTTGATCTAGGCAAGGATACAAGCTACATGGCAAATGAATCCAATATGTCCATAAACTGAGAGCGAGCTACATGGCAGAGTAGTCCAACATGTCCATATAACGTGTACTAGCTACATAGCAGAAGTGTCACACATGTCCATATGCTGAGAACTAGCAACATGGCAGACAAGTCCAATATGTTCATATACAGAGAGCTACCTATTTGGCAGATATGTCCATGGCTGACGAGTCCAAAATGTCCATATACAGAGAGCTAGCTATGTGGCAGACTAGTGCATCATCTCTATATTCAGAGATCATATTACATGGCAGATGAGTCGAAAGTGTTCAAATACTGAGAACTAGCTACATGGCAGAGTAGTCCAACATGCCCATATAAAGAGTACTAGCTACCTGGCTAATGAGTCCAAAATGTCCATATACTGAGAGCTAGCCACATGCCAGACAAGTCCTATATGTTCAAATACAGAGAGCTAGCTACATGGCAGGGTAGTGCAACATTTCCATATAAAGAGTTCTAGCTAAAAGGCACATGAGTCCAACTTGTCTATATAAAGACAGCTGGTTATATGGCAGGGTAGTGCAACATTTCCATATACAGAGTTCTAGCTAAAAGGCAGAAGAGTCCAAATTCTCTATATACAGATAACTAGGTACATGTCATAGCAGTGCAACATTTCCATATACAGGATACTAGCATCAGGGCAGATGAGTCCAACATATACGTATACTGAGAACTAGCTACATGGCAGACAAATCCAATATGTTCATATACAGAGAGCTAGCTACATGGCAGGGTAGTACAACATTTCCATATACAGAGTTCTAGCTACATGACAGATGTGTCCAACTTGTCCATATACTAAGAGTTACATACAGGGAAGACAAGTCCAACATGTCCATATACAGGGTACTAGTTACTTGGCAGACGAGTCCAAAATGTTTATATACAGATAGGTAGCTACATGTCGAGCATTGCATCATTTCCATATACAGATATCAAGCTACAATGCAGATGAGTCCAAAGTGTTCATATACTGAGAGCTAGCTACATGGCAGAGTATTCCAACATGTACATATAAAGAGTACTAGCTACATGGCTAATGAGTCCAACATGTCCATATACAGAGTACTAACTATGTAGCATACGAGTCCAACATGTCTATATACTGAGATATAGTTACATGGCAGACAAGTCCAATATGTACATATACAGAGAGCTACCTACTTGGCAGATCAGTCCATCATATCCATGTACAGAGAGCTAGCTACTTGTCAGACAAGTACAAAATCTCCATATACAGACAGTTAGCTACATAGCAGAGTAGTCCAAAATTTCCATATACAGAGTTCTAGCTAGATGGCAGATGTTTCCAACGTGTCCATATACTGAGAGCAACCTACATGGCAGATCAGTCCAACATATCCATGAACAGAGAGCTCACTACATGGCAGAGTAGTGCATCATTTCCATATACAGAGTTCAAGCTACATGGCAGAGGTTTCCATCGTGTTCATATACTGAGAGCTAGCTACATGGCAGATAATTCCAATATGTTCATATACAGAGAGCTACCTACTTTGCAGATCAGTCCAACATATCCATGTAAAGAGAGCTAGCTACATGGCAGATGACTCCAACATGTATATATACAGGTAGATAGCTACATGGCAAGGTAGTGCAACATTTCCATATACAGAGTTCTAACTACATGGCAGATGTGTCAAATGTGTCCATATACAGAGAGCTACTGACACGGAAGATCAGTCCAACATATTCGTGCACAGAGAACTAGCTACATTACAGACGAGTCCAATATGTCCATATACAGAGAGCTGGCTTCATTGCAGAATACTGCAAAATTTGTATATATAGAGTTCAAGGTACATGGCAGTTGAGTTCAAAGTGTTCATATACTGAGAGTTAGGTACATGGAAGAGGAGTCCAACATGTCCATATAAAGAGTACTAGCTACCTGACTAATGAAGCCAACATGTCCATATACTGAGAGCTAGCTACATGGCAGACAAGTCCAATATGTTCTTATACAGAGAACTAGCCACATGGCAAGGTAGTGAAACATTTCCATATACAAAGTTCTATCTGAAAGGCACATGAGTCCAACTTGTCTATATAGAGAGAGCTAGCTACATGGTAGGGTAGTACAACATTTCCATATACAGAATTCTAGCTACAAGGCAGATGACTCCAAGTTGTCTATATATAGAGCTAGCTACATGGCAGTGTAGTACAACATTTCCATATACAGAGTTCTAGCCACAAGGCAGATGAATCCAACTTATCTATATACGGAGAACTAGCTACATGGCAGAGTAGTGCAACATGTCCATATACAGGATACTAGCTACATGGAAGATGAGTCTAACATATCCATATACTGAGAGCTAGCTACATGGCAGAAAAATCCAATATGTTCACATACAGAGAACTAGCTTCATGGCAGGATAGTGCAACATTACCATATACAGAGTTCTAGCTACATGGCAGATGTGTCCAATGTGTCCATATACTGAGAGTTACATACATGGCAGAGAAGTCCACTATGTTCATATAGAGAGAGCTACGTACTTGGCAGAGTAGTCCAACATATCCATGTACAGAGAGCTAGATACATGGCAGATGAGTTAAAAATGTCCATATACAGAAAGCTAGCTATATGGCAGGGTAGTGCAACAATTCTATATACAGAGTTCCAGCTACAAGTCAGATGAGTCCAACTTGTCTATATACAGAGAGCTAGTTACATGGCAGGTAGTGCAACATTTCCATATACAGAGTTCTAGCTACAAGGCAGATGAGTAAAAATTGTCTACATAGACTGCGCTAGCTACATGGAATGGTAGTGCATCATTTCCATACAAAGTTCTAGCTACAAGGAAGATGAGTCCAACTTGTCTATATACAGATAGCTAGCTACATGCCAAGACAGTGCAACATTTCCATATACAGAGTTCTAGCTAAAAGGTACATAAATCCAACTTGTCTATATATTGAGAGCTAGCTACATGGTATGGTAGTGTAACATTTAAATATACAGAGTTCTAGCTACAAAGCAGATGAGTCCAAGTTGTCTCTTTTTAGAGACCTAACTACATTGCAGTGTAGTACAACATTTCCATATACAGAGTTCTAGCTACAAGGTAGATGAGTCAAACTTGTCTATATACAGAGAACTAGCTACATGGCAGAGTAATGCAACGTGTCCATATACAGGATACTAGCTACATGGAAGATGAGTCCAACATATCCATATACTGAGAGCTAGCTACATGACAGACAAGTCCAATATGTTCATATACAGAGAGCTAGCTACATGGCAGGGTAGTGCAACATTACAATATATAGCCTTCTAGCTACATGGCAGATGTTTCCAACGTGTCCATATACTGAGAGTTACATACATGGCAGACAAGTCCAATATGTTCATATAGAGACAGCTACGTACTTGGCAGATCAGTCCAACATATCCATGTTCAGAGAGCTAGCTTCATGGCAGAAGAGTCCAAAATATCCATATACAGGGAAATAGCTTTATGGCAGGGTAGTGCAACATTTCCATATAGAGAGTTCTAGCTGGAAGGCAGATGAGTCAAACTCCTCTATATACAGAGAGCTAGCGAGATGGAATGGTAGTGCATCATTTCCATATAAAGTTCTAGCTACAAGGCAGATGAGTAAAACTTGTCTATATACAGAGAGCTAGCTACATGGCAGGGTAGTGCAACATTGCCATGAACAGTGTTCTAGCTACAAGGCAGATAAGTCCAACTGGTCTATACAGAGAGAATTAGCTATATAGCAGGGTAGTCCATCATTTCCATATACAGAGTTATAGCTACAAGGCAGATGAGTCCAAATTGTCTATATAAAGAGAAATAGCTGCATGGCAGATGTGTCCAATATGTCCATATATTGAGAGCTGGCTACATGGCAGACAAGTCCAATATTTCATATACAAAGAGCTATCTGCTTGGCAGATCAGTCAAACATATCCATGTACAGAGAGCTAGCTACATGTCAGATGAGTCCAAAATGTCCATATACAGAGAGCAAGCTACATGACAGGGTAGTGCTACATTTCCATAAGCAGAATACTAGCTAAAAGGCAGATGTGTACAACGAGTCCACATACTAAGAGTTACATACATGGGAGACAAGTCCAACATGTCCATATGTAGACTTGTCTACATATGGACAAGTAGCTACTTGGCAGACGAGTCGAAAATGTCCTTATACAGAGAGCTAGCTACATGGCAGAGTAGTGCATCATTTCCATGTACAGCTATCAAGCTACAAAGCAGATGAGTCCAAAGTGTTCTTATACTGAGAGCGAGCTATGTGTCAGATCAGTCCATCATATCCATGTAGATAGACCTAGCTTCATGGCAGAGAAGTCCAAAATTTCCATATAGAGAGACCTAGCTACATGGCAGAGTAGTGCATCATTTCCATATACAGAATTAAAACTACATGATAGATGAATCCAAAGTGTTCATATACTGAGAGCTAGTTTAATAGCAGACTAGTCCAGCATGTCCATAAAAAGAGTACTAGCTACATGGAAGATATGTCCAATATGTCCATATAATGAGAGGTAGTTACATGGCAGACAAGTCCAATATGTTCATATACAGAGAGCTACCTACTTGGCAGAACGTTCAACATATCCATGTTCAGGGAGCTATCTACATGGCAGACAAGTCCAAAATGTCCATATACAGAGAGCTAGCTACATGGTAGGGTAGTGCAACATTTCCATATGCAGAGATCTAGCTACATGGCAGATGAGTCCAACTTGTCTATATACAGAGAGCTAGCTACATGGCAGGGTAATGCAACATTTCCATATATAGAGTTCTACCTAAAAGGCAGATGAATCCAACTTGTTTATATACAGGTAACTAGCTACATGGCAGAGTAATGCAACATGTCCATATACAGGGTACTAGCTACATGGCAGATGAGTCCAACATGTCCATATAGAGAGACCTAGCTACATGACAGCCAAGTCCAATATGTTCATATACAGAGAGTGAGCTACATGGCAGGATTATTCAACATTTCCCTATACAGAGTTCTAGCTACATGGAAGATGTGTCCAACGTGTCCATATACTGTGATCTAACTACATGGCAGAATAGTCCAACATGTTCATATACAGGGTACAAGCTACATGCCAGATGAGTCCAACATGTCCATTTACTGAGAGTGAGATACATGGCAGAGTAGTTCAACATTTCCATATAAATAGTACTGGCTACATGGCAGATGTGTCCAACTTGTTCAGCTACAAGGCAGACAAGTCCAATATGTTCATATACAGAGAGCTACCTACTTGGCAGACGAGGCCAAAATGTCCAAATACAGAGAGCTAGCTACATGGCAGGGTAGTACAACATTTCCATATACAGAGTTATAGCTACATAACAGATGTTTACAACGTGTGCATGTATTGAGAGCTACTAGCATAGCAGATCATTCCAAAATATTGATGGACAGGGAGTTAGCTACATATCAGACAAGTCCAAAATGTCCATATACAGAGAGGCAGCTACATGGAAGTGTAGTACATCATTTCTATATTCAGAATTGAAAACACATGGCAGATGAGTCCAAAGTGTTCATATAATGAGAGGAAGCTATATGGCAGAGTAGTGCATAATTTCCATATACAGAGTTCAAGCTATATGGCAGATAAGTCCAAACTGTTCTTATACTGAGAGCTAGCTTCATGGCACAGTAGTCAAACATGTCTATATAAAGAATACTGGCTACTTGGCAGATGTGTCAAAGTTGTCCATATACTGAGAGTTACATACATGGCAGACAAATCCAATATGTTCATATACAGAGAGCTACCTACTTGGCAGGTCAGTCCAACATATCAATGGACTGAGAGCTAGCTACATGGCAGACAAGACTAAATTTCCATATACAGAGAGCTAGCGCCATGGCAGGGTAGTGCAACATTTCCATTTCCAGAGTTCTAGCTAAAAGGCACATGAGTCCAACTTGTCTATATAGAGAGAGCTACCTACATGGCAGGGTAGTGCAACATTTCCATATACAGAGTTCTAGCTACATGGCAGATGAGTCCAATGTGTCCATATACTGAGAGTTAAATACATGGCAGACACCTCCAATATGTTCATATACAGAGAGCTACTTACTTGACAGATCAGTCCAACATATCCATATACAGAGAGCTAGCTACATGGAAGACGAGTCCAAATAGTCCATATAAAGAGAGATAGCTACAAGGCAGGGTAGTGCAACATTCCATATAAAGAGTTCTAGCTACAAGGCAGATGAGTCCAACTTGTCTATATACAGAGAGCTAGCAACATGACAAAGTAGTGCAACATTTCCATATACAGAGTTCTAGCTACAAGGCAGATGAGTCCACCTTGTCTATATAGAGAGAACTAGCTACATGGCAGGGTTGCCCAACATTTCCATATACAAAGTTCTAGCTACAAGGCAGATGAGTCAAACTTGTCTACATAGAGAGAGCTAGGTACAAGGAATGGTAGTGCATCATTTCCATATAGAGAGGGCTAGCTACAAGACAGATGAGTCCATCTTGTCCATATACAGAAAGCTAGCTACATGGCAGGGTAGTGCAACATTTCCATATACAGAGTTCTAGCTACAAGGCAGATGAGTCCACCTTGTCTATATAGAGAGAACTAGCTACATGGCAGGGTTGTCCAACATTTCCATATACAGAGTTCTAGCTACATGGCAGATGTGTCCAATGTGTCCACATACTGAGAGTTAGATACATGGCAGAGTAGTCGAACATGTCCATATACAGGGTACTAGATACATGGCAGATGAGTCTCTCATATCCATATACTGAGAGCTAGCTACATGGCAGACAAGTCCAATATGTTCATATACAGAGAGCTACCTACCTGGCAGATCAGTCCAACATATCCAAGTACAGAGAGCTCACTACATGGCAGAGTAGTGCATCATTTCCATTACAGAGTTCAAGCTACATGGCAGATGTTTCCAACGTGTTCATATACTGAGAGCTAGCTACATGGCAGACAAGTCCAATATGTTCATATCCAGAGAGCTACCTACTTTACAGATCAGTCCAACATAGCCATGTACAGGGAGCTAGCTGCATAGCAGATGAGTACAATATGTCCATGTACAGTGAGCTACCTACATGGCAGGGTAGTGCAACATTTCCATATGCAGTGTTCTAACTACAAGACAGAAGAGTCCAACATGTCCATATACAGAGAGCTAGCTACATGGCAGATGTGTCCAAAGTGTCCATATACAGAGAGCTACTGACATGGCAGATCAGTCCAACATATCCAAGCACAGAGAGCTAGCTACATGTCAGTCGAGTTCAAAACGTCCATATACAGAGAGCTAGGTTCATGGCAGAATAGTGCATAATTTCCATATATAGGTTTCAAGCTACATGGCAGATAAGTTCAAAGTGTTCATATACTGAGAGCTAGCTACATGGCAGCGTAGTCAATCATGTCCATATAAAGTGTACTAGTTATCTTGATAATGATTCCAACATGTCCATATACTGAAGCTAGCTACATGGCAGACAAGTCCTATAAGTTTATATACAGAGAGCTAGCCACATGCCAGAGAAGCACAACATTTCCATATACAGAGTTCTAGCTAAAAGGCACATGAGTCCAACTTGTCTATATAGAGAGAGCTACCTACATGTCAGGGTAGTGCAACATTTCCATATACAGAGTTACAGCTACCTACATGGAAGACGAGTCCAAATAGTCCATATAAAGAGAGCTAGCTACAAGGCAGCGTAGTGCAACATTCCATATAAAGGAGCTCTGGTAGCGTAGTGGTTACAAATCGGGCTGCGAACCTTAAGGTCAGCGGTTCGAAACTACCAGCCACTCCACGGGAGAAAGATGAGACTTTCTACTCCTGTAAAGATTTACACCCTCGGAAACCCTGTACAGGGTCACTATGGGTCGGAACTGACTCGATGGCACTTAACAACAACAACAACAGCTACAAGGCAGATGAGTCCAACTTGTCTATATACAGAGAGCTAGCTAAATGACAGGGTAGTGCAACATTTCCATATACAGAGTTCTAGCT
>NW_006408977.1:480992-492822 GCF_000296735.1 Chrysochloris asiatica
TCCATATACAGAGTTCTAGCTACATGGCAGATGAGTCCAACTTCTTTATATGCAGAGAACTAGCTACATGGCAGAGTCGGGCAACATTTACATTAACAGAGTTATAGCTACATGGCAAATGTGTCCAACGTGCCCATATACTGAGAGCTACCTACATGGTAGATGAGTCCAAAATATCCATGTACAGAGAGTTAGCTACATGTCAGATGAGTCTAAAATGTCCATACACAGAGAGCTAGCTAAACGGCAGACGAGTACAACTTATTTATATACAGAGAAATAGCTATATGGCAGGGTATTTCTAAATTTCCATATACAGAGTTCTTGCTACAAGGCAGATGAGTACAACTTGTCTGTACACTGAGAGCTAGCTATATGACAGACAAGTACAATATGTTCATATACAGAGAGCTACCTACTTGGCAGATCAGTCCAACATATCCATGTACAGAGAGGTAGCTACATGGAAGATGAGTCCAAAATGTCCATATACAGAGAGCTAGCTTCATGACAGAGTAGTGCAACATGTCTATATACAGAATTCTAGCTACATGGCAGATCAGTCCAATATGTCCATATACAGGGTACTACCTACATGGCAGATGAGTTGACATGTCCATATACTGAGAGCTAGCTACATGGCAGACAAGTAGAATATGTTCATATTCAGAGAGCTACCTACTTGTCAGATCAATCCATCATATCCATGTACAGAGAGCAAGTTACATGGCACACGTGTTCAAAATATCCATATACAGAGAGCTAGCTACATGATAGTGTAGTGCAACATTTCCTTATACAGAGCTCTAGCTACAAGGCAGATGAATCCAACTTGTCTATATGCAATGAGCTAGCTACATGACAGGCTACTGTAATATTTCCATATACAGAGTTCTAGCTACAAGACAAATGAGTACAACTTGACCATACACTGAGAGCTAGCTACATGGTAGAGTAGTCCAACTTGTCCATACAAAGGGTACTAGCTTCATGGCAGATGAATCCAATATGTTCATATACTGAGAGCTAACTTCATGGCAGACAATTCCAATATTTTCATATAAAAAGAGCTACCTACTTGGCAGAACTGTCCGACATATCGATGTACAGAGAGCAAGCTTCATCGCAGAGGACTCCAAACTGTCCATATACAGAGAGCTAGCCACATGACAGAGTAGTTTTCCATATACAGAGTTCTAGCTACAAGGAAGATGAGTCCAACGTGTCCATATACTGTGAGCTAGCTACATGGCAGACAAGTCCAATATGTTCATATAAAGGGAGCTCAATACTTGACAGATCAGTCCACCATATCTATGTACAGAGAACTAGCTACATGGCAGATGAATCCAAAATGTCCATATACAGAAAGCTAGCTACAAGGCAGAGTAGTGCATCAGGTCCATATAAAGGGTACGACCTATGTGGCAGATGAGTCCAAGTTGTCTATATACAGAGAGCTAGTTACGTGGCAGTGTAGTGCAACATTTCCATACACAGTGTTCTACCTACATGGAAGATGTGTCCAATGTGTCCATATACTGAGAGCTAGCTACATGGCACACAAGTCCAGTATGTTCATATAGAGAGAGCTACCTACCTGGCATATCAGTCCAACATATCCCTGTACAGAGAGATGGCTACATGGCAGACGAGTCTAAAATTTCCATATACACAGAACTACCTACATGGCAGAGTAGTTCTTCATTTCTGTATACAGAGTTCAAGATACATGGCAGATGTTTCCAACGTGTTCGTATACTGAGAGTTATGCAACATGTCTATATACAGAGAGCTGGTTACATGCCAGAGTTATGCAACATGTCCGTATAGACGGTACTATCTACATGGCAGATGAGTCCACCATGTTCATGTACTGAAAGCTAGCTACATGGCAGACAAGTCTAAAATGTCCATATACAGGGAGCTAGGTACACGGCATTGTAGTGCAACATTTCCATATACACAGTTCTAGCTACAAGGCAGATGAGTCCAACTTGTCTATATACAGAGAACTAGCTACATGACAGGGTAGTACAACATTTCCATATAAAGAGTTCTAGCTACAAGGCAGATGAGTCCAACTTGTATATATACAGAGAGATAGCTACTTGGCAGAGTAATGAAATATGTCCATATAGAATGTACTAGCTACATGGCAGAAGAGCCCAACATATTTATATACGAAGAGCTAGCTACATGTTAGACAAGTCCGAAAGCTCATATACAGAAAGCTACCTACTTGGCAGATCAGTCCAACATATCCATGTACAGAAAGCTAGCAATATGTCAGATGAGTTCAAAATGTCCATATACATAGACCTAGCTGCATGGCAGGGTACTGCAACATTTCCATATACAGAGTTCTAGCTACAAGGCACATGAGTCCACGTTGTCTATATACAGAGCTAGCTACATGGCAGTGTAGTGCAACATTTCCATATACAGACTTCAAGCTACATGGCAGATGTGTCCAACGTTTCCATATACTGAGAGTTAGCGACATGGCTGAGTAGTCCAATATGTCCATATACAGGGTATTATCTAGATGGCAGTTGAGTCCCACATGCCCATATACTGAGAGCTAACTACATGGCAGACAAGTCCAATATGTGCTTATACAGAGAGCTCCATACTTGGCCGATCAGTCCAACATATCCATGTACAGAGATCTAGGTACGAGGCAGCTAAGTCCAAAATGTCCATATAAAAAGAGCTAGCAACATGGCAGGATAGTGCATCATTTCCATATACAAAGTTCTAGCTACATGGCTGATGGGTCCATCATGTCCATATACAGAGAGCTACCTACATGGCAGATCAGTCCAAAGTATCCATGTACAGAAATCTAGCTATATGGCAGATGAGTCCAAACTGTCCATATACAGAGAGCTAGCTACATTGCAGAGTAGTGCATCCTTTCCATATACAGAATTCAGGGTACATGGCAGATGAGTCCAAAGTGTTCATATAATGAGAGCTAGATACATGGCAGAGAAGTCCAGCATGTCCATATAAAGAGTACTAGCTACATCGCAGATGTGTCCATCATGTCCATATACTGAGAGCTAGCTACATGGCAGAGTAGTTCAATATGTTCAAATACAGAGAGCAACCTACTTGGCAGATCAGTCTAACATATCCATGTACAGAGAGCTGGCTACATGGCAGACGAATCCAAAATGTCTATATACAGAGAGTTAGCTACATGGCAGGGTAGTGCAACATATCCATATACTGAGTAATAGTTACAAGGCAGATGAGTCCAACTTGTCTAAATACAGAGAGTTATCTACATGGCAGAGTAGTGCAACATTTCCATATACACAGTTCTAGCTACAAGGCAGATGAGTCCAACTTGTCTATATACAGAGAGCTAGCTACATGGCAGGGTAGGGCATCATTTCATTATACAGAGTTCAAGCTACCAGTCAGATAAATCCAAATTGTCTATATACAGAGAACTAGCTACATGGCAAAGTAATGCAACTTGCCCACATACAGGGGACTAGCTACATGGCAGATGAGTCCAACATGTCCATATAATGAGAACTAGCTACATGGCACACAAGTCCAATAAGTTCATATACAGAGAGCAAGCTACATGGCAGGGTAGTGCAATATTTCCCTATACAGTGTTCTAGCTACATGGCAGAGTAGTCCATCAAATCCGTATACCGATAGCTAGCTACATGGCAGACAAGTCCAATATGTTCATATACAGAAAGCTACCTACTTGGCAGATCAGTCCAACATATCCTTGTACAGAGAGCTAGCTACATGGCAGACGAGTGCAAAATATCCATATACAGAGAGCTAGCTACATGGTTGGATAGTGCAACATTTCCATATACAGACTTCTAGCTACATGGTAGATGTGTCCAACCTGTACAAGTACTGAGAGCTACCTACATGGCAGATCTATCCAAAATATTGATGCACATAGAGCGAACTACAAGTCAGTTGAGTCCAAAATGTCCATATACAGAGAGCTAGCTACAAGGCAGAGTAGTGTACCATTACTATATTCAGATTTCAAACTATATGTAGATGAGTCCAAAGTGTTCATATACTGAGAGCTAGCTACATGTCAGAGTACTCCAGCATGTCATTATAAAGAGTACTAGCTACATGGCAGATGTGTCCAACTTGTCTATATACAGAGAGCTAGTAAATGGCTTCACCCTGCAACATTTACATGGACAGAGTTCTAGATACATGGCAGATGTGTCCAACGTGTCCATATACTGAGAGCTCGCTATATGGAGGACAAGTCCAATATGTTCATATACAGAGAGCAAACTACTTGGCAGATCAGTCCAACATATCCATGTACAGAGAGATAGCTACATGACAGTCGAGTCCCAAATATCCGTATACAGAGAAATATCTGTATGGCAGGGTAGTGCAACATTTCCATATACAGAGTTCTATCTACAAGTAGATGAGTCCTACTTGTCTATATAAAGAGAACTAGCTACATGGCAGGGCATTGCATCATGTCTATATACAGGATACTAGCTACATATTTGATAAGTCCAACATGTCCATATACTGAGAGCTAGCTACATGGCAGACATGTCCAATATGTTCATATACACAGATCTAGCTACATGGCAGGGTAGTGCAACATTTCCATAGACAGAGTTCTAGCTATGTGGCAGATGTGTCCAACATGTCCATATACAGGGTACTATCTACATTGCAGATGAGTCCCACTTGTCCATATACTGAGAGCTAGCTACGTGGCAGACGAGTCCAAAATGTCTATATACAGAGAGCTAGCTACAGGGCAGAGTAGTGCATCATTTGCATATACAGTGTTCCAGCTAGATGGCAGATGAGTCCAAAGAGATCATATACTGAGAGCTAACTACATGGCAGAGTAGTCCAACATATCCATATGTAGTGTACTAGCTACGTGGCAGAAGTGTCCAACGTGTCCATAAACTGAGAGCTAGCTACATGTCAGACGAGCACAAACTTCCATATATAGAGACCTAGCTCCATGGCAGGGTAGTGGAACATTTCTATATATAGAGTTCTAGCTACCAGGCACATGAGTCCAAGTTGTCTATATACAGTTTGCTAGTTATATGGCAGAGTAGTAAAACATTGCACTATACAGAGTTCTAGCTACATGGCGGATGTGTCAAACATATCATATACTGAGAGTTAGCTACATGGCATAGTCGTCCAACATGTCCATAAACAGGGTACTAGCTACATGGCAGATAAGTCCTATATGCCCATATACTGAGAGTTAGCTACATAGCAGACAAGTCCAGTATGTACATATACAGAGAGTTATCTACTTGGCTGATCAGTCCAACATATCCATGTCAGAGATCTAGCTACCAGGGAGCTGAGTCAAAAATGTCCATATACAGAGAGCTAGCAACATGGCAGGGTAGTGCGACGTTTCCACATACAGAATTCTAGCCACATGGATGATGTGTCCATTGTGTCCATATACAGAGAGCTACCTGCATGGCAGATCAGTTCAAAATATCCATGTACAGAGAGCTAGCTACATGACAGACAAGTCCAAAATGTCCATATACCAAGAGCTAGCTACATGGCAGAGTACTGCATCATTTCCATATACAGACTTCTAGATACAAGGTAGATGAGTCCAAATTGTCTATATAAAGAGAACTAGCTACATGGCAGAGTAGTGCAACATGACCTTACACAGGGGACTAGCTACATGGCAGATGAGTCCAACATGTCCATATAATGAAAGCTAGCTACATGGCAGACAAGTCCAATAAGTTCATGTACAGAGAACTAGCTACATGGCAGGGTAATGCAGTATTTCCCTATACTGAGTTTTAGCTACATAGCTTATGTGTCAAACGTGTCCATATACTGAGAGCTAGCTACATGGCAGAGTAGTCCAATATTTTCATATACAGAGGACTACCTATTTGGCAGATCAATCCAACATATCCATGTACAGAGAGCTAGCTACATGACAGAAGAATCCAAAATGTCCATATAAAGAGACTAGCTACATGGCAGGGTAGTACCACATTTTCATATACAAAGTTCTAACTACAAGGCAGATGAGTCCAATTTGTCTATATACAGAGAGCTAGTTACATGGCAGAGTAGTGCAACATTTGCATATACAGAGTTCTAGGAACAAGGCAGATGAGTCCACCTTGTCTATATAACGACAGCTAGCTACATGGCAGGGTAGTGGATCATTTCCATATACAGAGTTCTAGCTACAAGACAGATGGGTCCAAATTGTCTATGTAAAGATAACTAGCTACATGGCAGAATAGTGCAACATGACCGTATACAGGGTACTAGCTACATTGCAGATGAGTCCAACATGTCCATATAATGATAGCTAGCTACATGGAAGACAAGTCCAATAAGTTCATGTACAGAGAGCTAGCTACAAGGCAGGGTAGTGCAATATTTCCCTATACTGAATTCTAGCTACATGACATATATGTTAAACGTGTCCATATACTGCTATCTAGCTACATGGCAGCATAGTCCAACATGTCCATATAAGGGTACTAGCTACATGGCATATAAGTCCAAAATGTCCATATACAGAGAGGTAGCTACATGGCAGAGCAGTGCATTATTACCATATTCAGAGTTCAAGCTACATAGCAGATGAGTGCAAAGTGTTCATATACTGAGAGCTACCTACATGGTAGAGAAGTCCAACATGTCATTATAAAGAGTACTAGCTATATGACAGATGTGTCCAACATGTCCATATACTGACAGGCAGCTACATGGCAGACAATTCCAATATGTTCATATTCAGAGAGCTACCTACTTGGCAGATCAGTACAACATATCCATGTACAGAGAGCTAGCTACATGGCAGTCAAGTCCAAAATATCCATATACAGAGAGCTAGCTATATGGCAGTGTAGTGCAACATTTACATATAAAGAGTTCTAGCTACATATCTGATGTGTCCATCATGTCCTTATACAGAGAGCTAACTACATGGCAGATCAGTCCAAAATGTCCATGTACAGAGACCTAGATACATGGCAGATGAGTCCAAAATGTCCATATACTGAGAGTTAGCTACATGGCAGAGTAGTGCATTATTTCCATATACAGAGTTCATGCTACATGGTTTATAAGTCCAAAGTGTTCATATACTGAGAGATACCTTCATGGTAGAGTAGTCCAACATGACCATTTACAAAGTACTGGCTACCTGGCTAATGAGTCCAACATGTCCATATAATGAGACCTATCTAAATGGCAGACAAGTCCAATATGTTCATATACAGCGTACTAGCTACATTGCAGATGAGTCCAACATGTCCATATACTGATAGCTAACTACAAGGCAGACAAGTGCAATATGTTCATATACAGAGAGCTATGTACTTGGCAGATCAATCCAACATATCCATTTACAGAGAGCTAGTCATATGGCAGGGTAATGCAACATTTCCATATACAGACTTCTAGCTACATGGCAGATGTGTCCAAAGTGTCCATATACTGACCTTTAGCTACATGGAAGACAAGTCCAATATGTTCATATACAGAGAGCTAACTATTTGGCAGATCAGTCCAACATATCCATGTACAAACAGCTAGCTACATGGCAGTGGAGTCCAAAATATCCATATACATAGAGCTGGCTGTATGGCAGGGTAGTGCAACATTTCCATATACAGAGTTCTAGCTACATGGTAGATATTTCCAACGTGTCCACATACTGAGAGCTACGTAGATGGCAGATCAGTCCAAAATATTGACGCACAGAGAACTAGCTACATGTCAGAAGAGTTCAAAATGTCCATATACAGAGTGCTAGCTACATGGAAGAGTTGTTACTCATTTCCATATACAGAGTTCTAGCTACAAGGCAGATGAGTCCAAATTGTCTATATACAGATAGCTAGCTGCACGGCAGACAAGTCCAACATGTCCATATACAGAGAGCTAGCTACTTGGCATTGTACTGCAACATTTCCATATACACAGTTCTAGATACAAGGCAGATGAGTCCAACTTGTCTATATACAAAGAGTTAGCTACATGGCAGAGAAGTGCAACATTTCCATATACAGAATTCTAGCTATAAGGCCAATGAGTCCAACTTGTCTATATACAGAGAGCTAGCAACATGGCCGAGTTGTGCAACATGTCCATATAGAGGGTACTAGCTACATGGCAGATGAGTCCAACATGTCCATATATTGAGAGCTAGCTACATGGCAGCCAAGTCCACTAGTTCATATACAGAGAGCTACCTACTTGGCAGATCAGTCCAACATATCCATGTACACAGAGCTAGCAATATGTCAGACGAGTTCAAAATGTCCATATACAGAGACCTAGCTACATGGCAGGATACTGCAACATTTCCATATACAGAGTTCCAGCTACATGGCAGACAAGTCCAAAATGTCCACATACAGAAAGCTCGCTACAAGGCAGAATAGTGAATCGTTTTCATATACAGAGTTCAAGCTACATGGCAGATGAGTCCAAAAGTTCATATACTGAGAACTAGCTTCATGAAAGAGAAGTCCAACATGTCCACATAAAGAGTACTAGTACCTACCTAAAGAGTCCAACATGTCCATATACTGAGAGTTAGCTACATGGCAGACAAGTCCAATATATACATATAAAGGGAGCTAGATACATGGCAAGGTAGTGCAACATTTCCATATACAGAGTTCTAGCTACATGACAGGTGTGTCCAACATGTCCATATACTGAGAGCTAGCTTTATGGCAGAATAGTCCAACATGTCTATATACAGTGTACTAGCTACAATGCAGATGAGTCCCACTTGTCCTTATGCCGAGATCTAGCTACGTGGCAGACGAGTTCAAAATGTCCGTATTTAGAGAGCTAGCTACATGGCAGAGTAGAGCATCATTTCCATATACATAGTTCAAGCTAGATGGCAGATTAGTCCAAAGAGTTCATATACTGAGAGCTAGCTTCACGAAGAGCAGTCCAACGTATCCATATATAGAGTAATAGCTACATGGCAGAGGTGTCCAACGTGTCCATAAACTGAGAGCTAGCTACATGTCAGATGTGCACATCGTGTCCTTATACTGAGAGCTAGCTACATGGCAGAGTAGAGCATCATTTCCATATACATAGTTCAAGCTAGATGGCAGATTAGTCCAAAGAGTTCATATACTGAGAGCTAGCTTCACGAAGAGCAGTCCAACGTATCCATATATAGAGTAATAGCTACATGGCAGAGGTGTCCAACGTGTCCATAAACTGAGAGCTAGCTACATGTCAGATGTGCACAAATTTCCATATACATTGAGCTAGCTACATGGCAGGGTAGTGGAACATTTCCATATACAGAGATTCAGCTACAAGGCAGATGATTCCAAGTTGTCTATGTTCAATGGGCTAGCTATATGGCATAGCAGTGCAACATTTCCATATAAAGAATTCTAGCTGCATGGTGGATGTGTCCAACGTATCCATATACTGAGAGTTAGCTACATGGCAGAGTATTCAAACATGTCCATAAACAGGGTATTAGCTACATGGCAGATGAGTCCCACATGCCCAAATACTGAGAGCTAGTTACATGGCAGACTAGTCCAATGTATTCATATACAGAGAGCTACCTACTTGGCAGATCAGTTCAACATATCCATGTACAGAGAGCTAACTACATAGCAGACAAGTCCAAAATTTAAATATACATGGCAGAGTAGCGCAACTTTTCCATATACAGAGTCCTAGCTACAAGGCAGATGTGTGCAACATGTTCATATACTGAGAGCTACCTACATGGCAGATCAGTCCAACATTTCCATATACAGGGTACTAGCTACAGAGCAGATGTGTCCAATGTGCCCACATACTGAGAGCGAGCTACATGGCAGACAAGACCAAAATGTTCATATACATAGAGTTGCCAACTTGACAGATCAGTCCAATATATCCATGTACAGAGAGCTAGCTACATGGGAGACTAGTCCAAAATGTCCATATACAGAGAGCTAGCTACATGGCAGGGTAGTGCAACATTTCCATATACAGAGTTCTACTTACATGGCAGATGTGTCCAACTTGTCCATATACTGAGAGCTACCTACATGGCAGATTATTCCAAAATATCCATTCACAGAGAGGTAACTACATGGCAGACGAGTCCAAAATGTCCATATACAGAGAGCTAACTACATGAAAGTGTAGTGCATCATTTCCATATAGAGATTTCAAAGTTTATGGCAGCTGAGTGAAAAGTGTTCATATACTGAGAGCTATGTACATATCAGAGTAGTCCAACATGTCCATATAAAGAGTCACAGTTACATGGCAGATACATCCAACATGTCCTTATACTGAGAGGTAGGTACATGTCAGACAAGTCCTGTAAGTTTATATAAAGAGAGCTACCTACTTTGCAAATAAGTCCAACATATCCATGTACAAACACCTAGATGCATGGTAGATGAGTCCAAAATGTACCTATACAGAGAGCTAGCTACATGGCCGGGTAATGCAACATGTCCATATACAGATTTCTAGCTACAAGGCTGATTAATCCATCTTTTCTATATACAGAGAACTAGCTACATTGCAGATTAGTGCAACATGTCCATATACAGGGTACTAGCTACATGGCAAATGAATCCCACATGTCCATAAACTGAGAGCTAGCTGCATTTCAGACAAGTCTAATATGTTCATATACAGAGAACTAGCTACATGGCAGCGTAGTGCAACATTTCCATATACAGAGTTCTAGCTACATGGCAGACATGTCCAACATGTCCATATACTGAGAGCTACCTACATTGCAGATCAGTCCAAAATGTCCATGTACAGAGAAACAGCTACATGTCAGACAAGTCCAAAATGTCCATACACAGAGAGCTAGCTACATGGTACTGTAGTGCAACATTTCCATATACAGAGTTTTAGCTACATGTCCAGTGTGTCCATATACTGACAGCTAGCTACAATGCAGATCAGTCCAAAATATCCATGGACAGAGACCTAGGTAAATATTTATGCACACAGAACTAGCTAAAGTCAGACAAATCCAAAATGTCCATACATAGAGAGCTTGCTACATGGCAGAGTAGTGCATCATTTCCATACACAGAGTTCAAACTACATGGCAGATGAGTCCAAAGTGTTCTTAACCTGAGAGCTGGCTACATGGCAGAG
Source organism: Chrysochloris asiatica (assembly GCF_000296735.1). Lineage (NCBI taxonomy): Eukaryota > Metazoa > Chordata > Mammalia > Afrosoricida > Chrysochloridae > Chrysochloris > Chrysochloris asiatica. The sequence continues at coordinate 492,162 of NW_006408977.1, forward strand.
TAGTGCAACATGTCCATATTCTGGGTACTATCTACATGGCAGAAGGCCCATATACTGAGCTCTATCTACATGGCAGACAAGTCCAATATGTTCATATACAGAGAGCTAGCTACATGGCAGGGCAGAGCAACATTTCCATATACAGAGTCCTAACTACATGGCAGATGTGTCCAACGAGTCCATATACTGAGAGCTAGCTATATGGCAGTGTAGTCCAACATGTCTATATACAGTGTACTAGCTACAGTCAGATTAGTCCATCATGTCCATACAATGAGAGCCAGCTACATGGCAGACAAGTCCAATATGTTCATATACAGAGAGCTACCTACTTGGCAGATCAGTCCAACATATCCATGTTCAGGGAGCTAGCTACATGGCAGATGTTAACCCAACCACTTACAGCCAAATGATTTTCAACAAAGCACCTAGACACATTGCATGGGGAAGAGACAGTCTCTTTAATTAATGGTGCTGGCAGAACTGGAAAGCGATATGTAAAAGACTGAGACAAAACCTTTTCCTCACACTCTATACAAAAATGAACTCAACATGGATTAAAGATCTTAATGTGAATCCTAAAATTATGAAGATCATCAATGAAAAAATAGGGACGAATGTGAGGGCACTAATCCAGGGAATATTCAGACTGCCACACATT
>NW_006408977.1:493567-495634 GCF_000296735.1 Chrysochloris asiatica
TGAAAAATAACAAGGAAGCTACATGCCACTTCATAACATGGATGAACCTTAAGGACATTATGTTGAGTGAAACTGGTCAGTCACAAAAGGAAAAATACTGCATAGGACCATTGATGTAAAAGACTAGGAAAAAGAACACATACTAATCCACTAAAGTGGACTCTTAGGGGGTTGTTAGGATGTAGGGGTAGGGTACGGGTGGGAGGGGAAGGTGAAGTACAGGGCAGGGAATAGACACAAGATAATTTGGGTATTGGGTAGGGGGGCAATATACAAGAAGGGAGAGGGGAATCGAAGAACAAAGCAGATGAGAGAACAATTAGACAGGTATAGATGGGCCAAATGGAACAAAGGTAAAAAAATGATGTAGACACAGCTTTAGAACAACAGGGCTCTGGATGACATGGATGGAATGGGGAAAAGGAAGGGAATAATGTTAAGATGATTGGCTATTTTTTTGAACCTTGGTTTTCCTTGCAATCCATTATAAAACAGACACTGGAGGGGGAGAGAAAGGAATAACCAGAAATATCAACATGGAAAGCTTGTAAGCCCGTCTTCTGCCTATAATTGATTAGAATACCTAAAATGGGGCTACAATGTGTCCAGTGAAGGAGGTTTACAGAGGATCCTCTGCATTACATGGGAGTATAGGTGGAAGCCCGAACCACAACCAGACCTTCAGAGACAGAAAATTTCTCCACCTGAAAGGACAAGCAGACCAGCTGGGAGCAGCTAGAAAACCAGAAGATGCCTCTTGAAAGAAGGACCTACAGGAAAAATACAAAACAATAAGGGAAGTCCTACTGTTACCACAATAACATACAGGTGGCCTGCCCAGAAGACATCAAGGCAAGTGATCGGATCCTCTCAGTGCAAATTCTCTTCCAAGACTAAGACACAAGGGAAATATACACTTTGACAACCACGCACGTCACCCAGAAGGGGAAGTGGCCGAAGAACATCAACAAAGGCGCGAGCTAAGCCCTACATCGTTCAGCAAACTACTGTGAGCCCAGATGGAGACCTGGTCGGCCAGTAGCGAGGCAAAATCTGGGGGCTCATGAGCTCAGGGTCAGTGACACAGCCACAGAGGTCTAGAGTGGAGAGTGGGGTGGCCAGTCGAAAAAAAGAGGCTGGACAGATGTAAGAACACACACACTTGCAGATCATGCCCATTTGACTGGACTTCAATGACTAGATAAACAGAGCTCAACCCTAAGAAGAAAGAAGAGGGAAAAAAAGTGTCATCTGATACAATTCAATAAATATGACCTACACCTATAAATGAAGTAGCTCAAAAGAGGAAACAAATCCCTGCTATAAGAACTATACCCACCCCCTCCACACAAAGTGTAGACAGAGATGGGCAAATCAGACATTGGTACCCAAAATGGGGGGAGGGATACAAAGGCAAGAAGTGACTGGCTTACAAGCTTTCAAGAGAGAAGCTAGATCCAGAGGGCGTGGAGGAAGGTAGAGTCTCCAGTGAGTGGTGTCCAGACTGTTCAGGAAGGGCTGATGAAATGAAATATAGATGGGTCTCTTGTGATGCAATGGTGAATAAGTGTTATCAGGACTGATTGAGAGGGTTGGAAATCTAAAGATGGATATTCTGTAACAAAGAGGGGAGTGAATAATCTATCAGTCTTGGAGCAGAGGACCCTGGGACCATCAATGGAGAAGAGCGAAGAGCAGAATCCTACCCAGAGAGGCAGTGAGGCCTGGGATGGAGGCAGAGAATACAACGTCAAGAGATGGTGGGGCTGGGGGCTCGGGATCAGGAGATGGAAAGGGGCTGAGGACTGTGGTGGGAGGCGGGTACAGGTTTACAGGGTACACCCCTTGGTGGGGTGAGGATGCATGGACAGGCTGATAACTATGCCAACGAAATGATGGATGATGGAATGAATGTAAACCTGATGTTTTGTTTAAACGTCCCCCCCCAAAAAAAAAACAAACCAGATGATTAAACTATGAACAAAGCTTAAGGTTAGATAAAGCTGGATGACAGGTACATTGGTGGCCACTACTGTATTCTGCCATTTTCTTTATGTCTGAAACATT
>NW_006408977.1:497789-498753 GCF_000296735.1 Chrysochloris asiatica
AGCTAGCTACATCACAAAGTAGTCCAAAATATCCACGCAGAGTGAGCTATTTACATGTCAGACGAGTCCAAGTTGTCAATATACAGAGAGCTAGCTACATGGCAGGGTAGTGCAACATTTCCGTATACAGAGTTCAAGCTACATCGCAGATGAGTCCAAAGTGTTCATGTACTGAGAGCTAGCTACATGGCCAAGTAGTCCAACATATCCATATAAAGAGTCTAGCTACCGGTCTAATGAGTACAACATGTCCATATACTGAGAGCTAGCTACAATGCAGGGTAGTGCAACATTTCTGTATACAGACTTCTAGCTACATGGCAGACATGTCCAAAATGTCCATATACTAAGAGCTAGCTACATGGCAGAATAGTCCAACAAGCCCATATACAGGGTACTAGCTACATGACAGATTAGTCCAACTTGTCTAAATACAGAGAGCTAGCTTCATGTCAGAGTGGTGCATCATTTCCATATGCAGAGTTCAAGCTATATGGCAGATGAGTACCAAGTGTTCATATAAAAAAACCTAGCTACATGGCAGAGTAGTGCAACATGTCCATATTCAGGGTACTAGCTACCTGGCAGATGAGTCCAACATGTCCATATACTGAGAGCTAGCTACATGGCAGACAAATCCAATATGGTCATATACAGAGAATGATCTACTTGTCAGATCAATTGAGCAAATCCATGTACAGATAGGTAATAACATGGCAGAGTAGTGCATCATTTCCATATACAGTGCTCTACCTACAAGGCAGATGAGTCCAACTTGTCTATATACAGAGAGCTAGCTATATGGCAGAGTAGCACAACAATTCCATATACAGAGTTCTGTATACATGGCAGATGAATCCTATATGTCCATATACTGACACCTACATGGCAGACAAGTCCAATATGTTCATATACAGAGAGGTTCCTACATGGCTGATCAATCCAACACATCCATGTACAGAGA
>NW_006408977.1:523668-524234 GCF_000296735.1 Chrysochloris asiatica
ATACTGAGAGCTAGGTACATGGCAGTGTAGTGCATCCTTTCCATATACAGAGTTCAAGCTACATGGAAGATGAGTCCAATGTGTTCATATACTGAGGGCTAGCTACATGGCAGAGCAGTGCAACATATCCATGTAAAGAGTACTAGCTACTTGGCTAATGAGTCCAACATGACCATATACTTAGAGCTGCCTACATGGTATATCAGTTCAAAATATCCATGCACAGAGAGCTGGCTATATGTCATAAGAGTCCAAAATGTCCATATACATAGAGCTAGCTACATGTCAGAGTAATGCATCATTTCCATATACAGAGATCAAGCTACATGGCAGATGAGTACAAAGTGTTCATATATTCAGGGCTAGCTACGTTGCAGAGTAGTCCAACATGTCCATTAAAGAGTACTAGCTACCTGGCTAATAAGTCCAACGTGTCCACATACTGAGAGCTAGCTACATGGCAGACAAGTCCAATATTTTCATATACAGAGAGTGAGCTACATGGGAGAGTAGTGTAACATTTCCATATACAGATTTCTAGCTACATGGCAGATTTGTCCAACGTG
>NW_006408977.1:525560-527730 GCF_000296735.1 Chrysochloris asiatica
GGAGATCAGGTCAAAATATCCATGTACAGAGAACTAGCTATATGTCAGAATAGTCCAAAATGTCCACATACAGAGATCTAGCTACATGGCAGAGTAGTACATCATTTCCATATACAGAGTTCAAACTACATGGCACATGAGTCCAAAATGTTCATTTACTGAGGGCTAGCTACATGGCAGAGTAATCCAACATGTCCATATAAAGAACTCTAGCTAACTTGCTAATGAGTCCAACATGTCCATATACTGACAGCAGCCAACATGGGAGGTCACTCCAAAATATCCATCCACAGAGAACTGACTATATGTCAGAGGAGTCCAAAACGTCCATATACAGAGAGCTAGCTACATGGCAGAGTAGTGCATCACTTCCGTATTCAGATTTAAAGGTACATGTCATTTGAGTCCAAAGTGTTCATATATTGAGGGCTACCTACATAGCAGAATAGTCCAACATGTCCATATAAAGAGTACTAGCTACCTGGCTAATGGATCCAACATGTCCATATACTGAGAGATAGCTACATGACAGACAAGTACAATATGTTCATATACAGAGAAATATCTACTGGGCAGATCAGTCCAACATATCCATCTACAGAGAGCTAGCTACATGGCAGATGAGTCCAAAATATCCATATACAGAGAGCTAACTACATGGTAGGGTAATGCAACATTTCCATATACAGAGTTTTAGCTACAAGGCAGATGAGTCCAACTTATCTATATTCAGAGAGCTAACTACATGGCAGAGTAGTGCAACATATCTATATACAGAGTTCTAGCTACATGATAGATGTGTCCAACTTGTCCATATACTGAGAGTTAGCTACATGGCAGACAAGTCCAATAGGTTCATATAAAGTGTACTGGCTACATGGCAGATGAGTCCAACATGTCCATATTCTGAGAGCTAGCTACATGGCAGACAAGTCCAATATGTTCATATACAGGGAGCTAACTACTTGGCAGATCAGTCCTACTTATCCATGTACAGAGAGTTAGCTACATGGCAGACGAGTCCAAAATGTCCATATACAGACAGCTAGCTACAAGACAGGGTAGTGCAACATTTCCATATACAGAGATCTAGTTACAAGATAGATGAGCTAAACTTGTGTAAATACAGTGACCTAGCTACATGGCAGAGAAGTCCAACATGTCTATGTATAGAATACTAGCTAAAAGGAAGATGAGTAAAACTTTTCCATATACAGAGAGCTATCTACATGGCAGAGCAGTGAAACATTTCCATATACAGAGTTCTAGCTACATGGCAAATGAATCCAACATGTCCATATACTAATAGCTAGCTACATGGCAGAGATGTCAAGTATGTTCATATAAAGACAGATGTACACTTGGCAGATCAGTCCAATATAAACATGTACAGAAAGCTAGCTACATGGAAGAAGAGTCCAAAATGTCCATATAAAGAGTGATAGCTACATGGCAGTATAGTGCAACATTTCCATAAACAGAGTTCAAGCTACTTGGCAGATGAGTCCAACGTGTACATATACTGAAGAGCTACCTATTTGGCAGATCAGTACAAAATATCCATGTAAGAGAGCTAGCTACATGTCAGACGACTCCAAAATGTCCATATAGAAAGAGCTAACTACATGGCAGAGTATTGCATCATTTCCATGTATACAGTTCAAGCTACAAGGAAGATGAATCCAAAGTGTTCATATACTGAGAGCTAGGTACAAGGAAGAGTATTCCAACATGTCCTTATAAAGAGTAGTAGCTACATGGCAGAAGTGTCCAACGTGTCCATATACTTAGAGCTATCTACATGTCAGACGAGTCCAAACTGTCCATATACAGAGAGCTACCTACATGGCAGGGTTGTGCAACATTTCCATATTCAGAGTTCTAGCTACAAGGCAGATGAGTCCAACTTGTCTATATAAAAAGAGTTCACTACATGGCAGCGTAGTGCATCATTTCTATATACAGAGTTCAAGCTACATGGCAGATGATTCTAAAGTGTTCAAATACTGAGAGCTAGCTACATGACAGAGCAGTCCAACATGTCCATACAACGAGTACTAGCTACCTGGCTAATGAGTCTAACATGTCCATACATTGAGAGCTAGATACATGGCAGAAGAGTCCATCATGTCCATATACAGGGTACTAGCTACATGGCAGATGAGTCCAA
>NW_006408977.1:527854-537399 GCF_000296735.1 Chrysochloris asiatica
ACATGGTAGATGAGTCCAAAATGTTCATATGCTGAGAGCTAGCTACATGGCAGTGTAGTACAACATGTCCATATACAGGGTATTCGCTACCTGGTTAATGAGTTCAACATGTGCATATTCTGAGAGCTAGCTACAGGGAATACAAGTCCAATATTTTCATATACAGACAACTACCTACATGGCAGATCAGTCCAACATGTCCATATACAGAGAGGTAGCTACATGACAGGGTACTGCAATATTTACATACACAGAGTTCTAGTTACAAGGCAGATGAGTCGAACTTGTCTATATAAACAGAACTAGTTACAAGGCAGAGTAATGCAACATTTCCCTATACAGAGTTCTAGCTACATGGCAGATATGTACAACCTGTCCATGTACTGAGAGCTACCTACATGGCAGATCAGTCCAAAATGTCCACATACAGAGAGCTAGCTACATGGAAGGTAGTGAAACATTTCCATAAACAGAGTTCTAGCTACAAGGCAGATGAGTGCAATTTCTCTATACACAGAGAGCTACCTACATGGCAGGGTAGTGCAACATGTCCATATACAGGGTACTAGATACATGGCAGATGAGTTCAATATGTCCATATAATGATAACTAGCTACATGGCAGTGTAGTGCAACATTTCCATATTCAGAGTTCTAGCTAATAGGCAGATGAGTCCAACTTGTCTATATACAGAGAGCTAGCTACATGGCAGTGTAGTGCAACCTTTCCATATACAGGGTACTAGCTACATGGCAGTTTAGTCCAACATGTCCATATACTGAGAGCTAGCTACAAGGCAAACAAGTCCCATATATTCATATACAGAGAGCTACCTACATAGCTGATCAATCCAACATATACATGTACAGAGAGCTAGCTACATGGCAGACAAGTCCAAAGTGTCCATGAATTGAGAGCTAGCTGCAATAGCAGAGTAGTCCAAAAAGTCCATGCAGAGATAGCTAGGTACATGTCAGACGAGTCCAAAATGTCCATATACAGAGAGTTAGCTACATGACTGAGTAGTGCATCATTTCAATATACAGAGTTCAAACTACATAGCAGATGAGTCCAAAGTGTTCCTATAATGAGAGCTAGCTACATGGCAGAGTAGTCCAACATGTCCATATAAAGAGTAATAGATACCTGTTTAATGAGTCCAACATGTCCATATAATGAAAGCTAGCTACATGGCAGGGTAGAGTAACATTTCCATATACAGAGTTCTAGCTACAAGGCAGATGAGTTCAATTTCTCTATATAAAGAGAGGTAGCTACATTTCAGGGTAGTGCAACATTTCCATATACAGAGTTCTAGTTTTAAGGCAGATGAGTCAAACTTGTCTGTATACAGAGAGCTAGCTACATGGCAGGGTAGTGCAACATTTTCATATATACAGTTCTCCATCTTGTCTATACACAGAGAGCTAACTACATGGAAGTGTAGCGCAACATTTCCATATACAGAGTTCAAGCTACATGACAGATGAGTACAAAGTGCTCATATACTGAAAGCTAGCTACATAGCAGAATATTCCAACATGTCCATATACAGGATACTAGCTACCAAGCTGATGAGTCCAAAATGTCCATATACAGAGAGCTAGCTACATGGCAGTGTAGTGCAACATTTCCATATACAGAGTTCTAGCTACATGGCAGATGTGTCCAAAGTGTCCAAATATTGAGAGCTACCTACATGGCAGACAAGTCGAAAATGTCCATATACAGAGAGCTAGCTACTTGCAGGGTAGTGCAACATTTCCCTATACAGAGTTCTAGCTAAAAGGCAGATGACTCCAACTTGTCTATATACAGAGAGCTAGCTACATGGCAGAGTAATACAACATTTCCATATACAGAGTTCTAGCAACATGGCAGATGTGCCTAACGTGTTCATATACAGAGAGCTACCTACTTGGCAGATCAGTCCAACATATACATGTACAGAGAGCTAGCTACATGGCAGATGAGTCCAAATGTTCATATATAGAGAGCTAGCTACATGGCAGCGTAGTTCAACATTTCCATGTACTGAGTTCTAGCTAAAAGGCAGATGATTCCAACTTGTCTATATACAGAGAGATAGCTACATGGCAGTGTAGTGCAACATTTCCATATACAGAGTTCTAGCTACATGACAGATGTGTCCAACGTTTCCATTTACTGAGAGGTAGCTTCATGGCAAACAAGTCTAATATGTTCATATGCAGAGGGTTACCAACTTGACAGACCAGTCCAACATATATATGTACAGAGAGCTAGCTACATGGCATACGAGTCCAAAATATCCATATATAGAGAGCTAGCTACATGGCAGGGTAGTGCAACATTTCTATATACAGAGTTATATCTACATGGCAGATTAGTCCAACTTGTCTATATACTGAGAGCTAATTACTTGGCAGAGTTGTGCAGCATTTCCATATACAGAGTTCTAGCTACATGGCAGATGTGTCCAAGTGTCCATATACTGAGAGCTAGCTACATGGCAGACACGTTCTATATGTTCATATACAGAGAGTTAACTATTGGGCAAATCAGTCCAACATATCCATGTACAGAGAGCAAGATATATGGCAGACGAGTACAAAATGTCCATAAACAGAGAGCTAGCTACATGCCAGGGTAGTTAAATATTTCCAAATACACAGTTCTAGGTACAAGGCAGATGAGTCCAACTTGTCTATATATAGAAAGCTGGCTACATGGCAGGATAATGCAACATTTTCATAAACGGAGTTCTAGATACATGGCTAATGACTGCAACTTATCTATATACAGAGAGCTAGCTACTTGGCAGAGTTGTGCAGCATTTCCATATACAGAGTTCTAGCATTTCCATATACAAAGTTCCATATACAGAGTTCTAGCTACATGGCAGATGTGTCCAACGTGTCCATATACTGAGCGCTAGCTACATGGTAGAATAGGACAACATGTCCATATACAGGGTACTAGCTACATCACAGAGGAGTCCAACATGACCATATACTGAGAGTCACCTACCTGGTAGACAAATCCAATATGTTCTTATACTGAGAGCTATCTACTTATCAGATAAGTCCAACATATCCATGAAGAGAGAGCAAGCTACATGGCAGACAAGTTCAAAATGTCCATATACAGAGAGCTAGCTACATGGTATGGTAGTGCAACATCTCCATATACAGAGTTCTAGCTACAAGGTAGATAAGTCCATGTTGTCTATATACAGAGAGCTAAATACATGACAGAGTACACCAAAATGCCCATATTCAGTGTTTGAGCTACATGGCAGATGTGTACAATGTTTCCATAGACTGAGAGCTACCTACAAGACAGAAAAGTCCAGTATGTTCATAAACAGATAGCTACCTACATGGCAGATCAGTCCAACATATACATGTACAGAGAGCTAGCTACATGTTGGTGTAGTGCAACAGTTCCATATACAGAGTTCTAGCTACAGGACAGATGTGTCCAATGTGTCCATATACTGAGAGCTAGCTACATGGCAAAAAGTCCAATATGTTCATATACACAGGGTTATCAACTTGGCAGATCAGTCCAACATATCCTTGTACACAGAGCAAACAAGTCCAAAATGCCCATATACTGAGAGCTAGCTACTTGGCACATCAGTCCAAGATATCCATGTACAGAGAGCTAGCTACATGGAAGACAAGTCCAAAATGTCCATTATCAGAGAGCTAGCTACATGGCAGGGTAGTGCAACGTTTCCAAATACAGAGTTGTAACTACAAAGCAGATGAGTCCAACATGTCTCTATACAGAGAGCTGGCTACATGACAGAGTGGTGCAATATGTCCATATTCAGGGTAGTAGCTACATGGCAGATATGTCCAACGTGTCCATATACTGAGAGCCACCTACAGGGTAGACAAATCCAATATGTTCATATACAGAGAGCTACCTACTTGGCAGATCAATCCAATATATCCATGTACAGAGAGCTGGATACATGGCAGACGAGTCCAAAATGTCCATATACAGAGAGCTAGCTCCATGGCAAGGTAGTGTAACATTTCCATATACAGAGTTCTAGCTACAAGGTAGATGATTCCAACTTGTTTATATACAGAGAGCTAGAAACATGGCAAAATAGTGCAACATTTCCATATGCAGAGTTTTAGCTACATGGAAGATGTGTCCAACGTGTCCATATACTGAGAGCTACCTACATGGCAGATCAGTCCAAAATATCCATGCACAAGGAGCTAGCTACATGTCAGATGAGTCCAGAATGTCCGTATACAGAGACCTATGAGGCAGAGTAGTGCAATATTTCCTTATACAGAGTTTTAGCTACAAGGCACATGATTCCAACTTGTCTATATTCAGAGAGCTAGCTACATGACAGAGTAGTCAAACATGTCCATATAAAGATGACTAGCTACCTGGTTAATGAGTCCAACATGTCCATATAATGAGAACTAGCTATATGTCAGACAAATCCAATATGTTCACATACAGAGAGCTACCTACTTGGCAGATCAGTCTAACTTATCCATGTACAGAGAGCAAGCTACATGGAAGACGGGTCCAAAATGTCCATATACAGAGAGCTATATGGCAGAGTAGTGCAATATTTCCTTATACAGAGTTTTAGCTACAAGGCAGATGATTCCAACTTGTCTATATACAGAGAGCTAGCTACATGACAGAGTAATCCAACATGTCCATATAAAGAGGACTAGCTACCTGGCTAATGAGTCCAACATGTCCATATAATGAGAGCTAGCTACATGTCAGACAAATCCAATATGTTCACTTACAGAGAGCTACCTACTTGGCAGATCAGTCTAACTTATCCATGTACAGAGAGCAAGCTAAATGGCAGGCGAGTCCAAAATGTCCATATACAGAGAGCTAGCTACATGGCAGATTACTGCAACATTTCCATATACAGAGTTCAAGCTACATGGCAGATGTGTCTAAAGTGTTCATATACTGGGAGCTAGCAACATGGCAGTGTATTCCAACATGACCGTATAAAAAGTATTAGCTACCTGTCTAATGAATCCAACGTGTCCATATACTGAGACCCAGCTACATGACAAACAATTCCAAAATGTTCATACACAGAGAGCTACCTACTTGGCAGATCAGTTCAACCTATCCATGTATAGAGAGATAGCTACATAGAAGTCGAGTCCAAAATATCTGTATACAGAGAGGTAGCTGCATGGCAGAGTACAGAAATATTTCCATATACAGTGTTCTACCTACATGGCTGAGGAGTCCAACATGTCCATATACTGAGAGACATGTCCATATACAGAGTTCTAGCTACATGGCATATGTCTCCAATGTGTCTATATACTGAGAGCTACCTACATGGCTCTGGTAGCGTAGTGGTTACGAATCGGGCTGCAAACCTTAAGGTCAGCGGTTCGAAACTACCAGTCGCTCGCGGGAGAAAGATGAGGCTTTCTACTCCCGTAAAGATTTACAACACCCTCGGAAACCCTGTACAGGGTCGCTATGGGTCGGACCCGACTCGATGGCACTTAACAACAACAACAACAACAACAACCTACATGGCAGAATAGTTCAAAATATCCATGTACAGAGAGCTAGCTACATGGCAGGTTAGTGTAACATTTCCATATACAAAGTTCTAGCTACAAGGTAGATGAGTCCAAATTGTCTATATACAGAGAGCTAGCTACATGGCAGACAAATCCTTTATGTTCATATACAGAGAGCTACATACTTGGCAGATCAGTCCAACATATCCATGTACAGAGAGCTAGCTACATGGCAGAGTAATCTAAAAGAAAATACACAGAGAGCTAGCTACAAGGCAGGGTAGTGCAACATTTCCATATACGGAGTACTAGCTACAAGGAAGATGAGTCTAAAATGTCCATATACAGAGAGCTAGCTACATGGTAGATGTGTCCAACGTGTCCATATACTGAGATCTACCTACATGACAGATCAGGCCAAAGTATCCATGCATAGAGAGCTTACTACATGTCAGACCACTCCAAAATGTCCATATACAGACAGCTAATTAGGTGGCAGAGTAGTGCATCATTTCCATATACAGAGTTCAATGTTCATGGTAGATGATCCCAAAGTGTTCATATACTGAGAACTAGCTACATGGCAGAGTAGTCCAATATGTCCATATAAAGAGTACTAACTACCTGGCTAATGAGTCCAACGTGTCCATATAATGAAAGCTAGCTACATGGCAGACAAGTCCAATATGTCCATATACAGAGAGCTACCTACTTGGCAGATCATTCCAACATATCTATGTACAGAGAGCTAGCTACATGGCAGATGAGTCTAACTTGTCTATATACAGCGAGATATCTACAAGACAGAGTAGTGCAATATTTCCATATATAGAGCTCTAACTACATGGCAGATGAGTACGACGTGTCCATATACTGAGAGCAAGCTACATGGCAGATAAGTCCAATATGTTCATACATAGAGAGCTAGCAACTTGGCAGATCAGTTCAACACATCCATGTACAGAGAGCTAGCTACATGGCAATGTAGTCCAACACGTCCATATAAAGAGTACAAACTACCTGGCTAATGAGTCCAACGTGTCCGTATACTCAGAGCTAGCTACACAGCAGACGAGTCAAAAATGTGTATATACAGAAGGCTAGCTACATGGTAGGGTAGTGCAACATTTTCATATCCAGAGTTCTAGCTACAAGGCATAAGTGTCCAACGTGTCCATATACAGAGAGCTACCTATATGGCAGATCAGTCCAAAATATTCATGTACAGAGAGCTAGCTACATGACAGAAGAGACCAACATGTCCATATACTGAGAGCTAGCTACATGGCAGACATGTCCAATATGTTCTTATACAGAGAGTTAACTTCTTGACAGATCTGTCCAACTTATCCATGTACAGAGTATTCGCTACATGAAAGATGAGTCAACATTGTCCATATACAGAGAGCTAGCTAGATGGCACACAAGTCCAGTAGGCTCAAATAAAGAGAGCTACATACTTGGCAGATCATTCCAACATATCCATGTACAGAGAGCTAGCTACATGTCAGACGAGTCCAAAATGTCCATATACAGAGAGTTAGCTACATGGCAGGGTAGAACAACGTTTCCATATACAGTGTTCTAGCTACATGGTAGATGTGTCCAACGTGTTCATATACTGAGAGCTACCTACATGGCAGATTAGTCCAAAATATTCATGCACAGAGAGCTAGCTACATGTCATATGAATCTAAAATGTCCATATAAAGAGAGCTAGCTAGATGGCAGAATAGTGCATCATTTCCATATACAGAGTTCAAGGTACATGGTAGATGATCCCAAATTGTTCATATAATGAGAGCTAGCTACTTCCCAGAGTAGTCCAACATTTCCATATAAAGAGTACTAGCTACCTGGCTAATGAGTCCAACGTGTCCATACAATGAAAGCTAGCTACATGGCATACAAGTCCAATAGGTCCATATACAGAGATCTACGTACTTGGCAGATCATTCCAACATATCTATGTACAGAGAGCTAGCTACATGGCAGATGAGTCTAACTTGTTTATATACAGCGAGATATCTACATCGCAGAGTAGTGCAATATTTCCATATACAGAGCTCTAACTACATGGCAGATGAGTCCAACGTGTCCATATACAGACAGCTAGCTACATGGCAGGGTAGAGCAACGTTTCCATATACAGTGTTCTAGCTACATGGTAGATGTGTCCAATGTGTCCATATACTGAGAGCTACCTACATGGCATATCTATCCTAAATATCCATGCACAGAGATCTAGCTACATGTCATATGAATCCAAAATGTCCATATACAGAGAGATAGATACATGGCGGAGTAGTGCATCATTTCTATAAACAAAGTTCAAGCTACATGACAGATGAGCCCAAAGTGTTCATATACTGAGAGCTAGTACATGGCAGAGTAATGAAACATGTCCATATAAAGAGTTCTAGCTAGCTTGCTATGGAGTCCAACATTAACATATACTGAGAGCTAGCCACATGGCAGATCAGTCCAACATGTCCATATACAAGATACTAGCTACATGGCAGATGAGTCCAACATATCCATATACTGAGCGATAACTACATGTAAGACGAGTCCAAAATGTCCATATACATCGAGCTAGTTACATGGCAGAGTAGTGTAACATTTCCATATACAGACTTCAAGCTACATGGCAGATTAGTTCAAAGTGTTCATATACTGAGAGCTTGCTTCATGGCAGAAGAGTCTAAAATGTCCATTTAAAGAGTACTAGCTACCTGGCTAATGAGTCCATCATGTCCATATTCTCAGAGCTAGCTATATGGCAGGGTAGTGCAACAAATCCATATGAGTCCTAACTACATCGCTGATGTCTCCATAATGTCCATATTCAGACAGCTAGCTTCATGTCAGAGTAGTCCAACATGTGCATATACAGGACACTAGCTACATAGCAGATGTGTCCAACATGCCCATATGCTGAGAGCTAGCTACATGGCAGACAAGTCCAATATGTTCATATACAGAGAGCTACCTACTTGGCAGATCAGTCCAACATATACATGTACAGAGAGCTAGCTACATGGCAAAGTAGTCCAACATATCCATAAAAAGTGTACAAGCTACCCGGCTAATGAGCCCAACGTGTCCATATACTCAGGGCTAGCTACATGGCAGATGAGTCCAAAATGTGTATATATATAAGGCTAGATATATCGCAGGGTTGTGCCACATGTCCACATACAGGGTACTATCTACATGGTATATGAGTCCAACATGTCCACATACTGACAACTATCTACATGGAAAACAAGTCCTATGTATTCATATACAGAGAGCTAGCTACATGTCAGGGTAGTGCAACATTTCCATATACAGATTTCTAGCTATATGGCAGATGTGTCCAATGTGTCCATATATTGAGAGCTAGATACATGTTGGAGTAGTCCAACATGTCCATATAAAAGGTACTAGCTACATGGCAGATGAGTCCAACAATTCGATGTGCTGAGATCTAGCTTCATGGCAGAGAAGTCCGATATGTTCATATACAGAGGGCTACCTACTTGAAAGGTCAGTTCAACATATCCATGTACAGAGAGCTAGCTACATGGCAGACAAGTCCAAAATGTCCATATGCAAACAGTTAGCTACATGGCAGGGTAATACAACATTTCCATATCCAGAGTTCTAGCTACAAGGCAGAAGTGTCCAACATGCCCATATACTGAGAGCTACCTACATGGCAGATCATTCCAAAATATCCATGTACAGAGAGCTAGCTACATGGCAGACAAGACCAACGTGTACATATACTGAGAGCTAGCTACATGACAGACATGTCCAATATGTTCATATATAGAGAGCTAACTTCTTGACAGATCAGTCGAACATATCCATCTACAGGGAGCTAGCTACAAGACAGATGAGTCCAAATTATCAATATACAGAAAGCTAGCCGCATGGCTGGATAGTGCAGCATTTCCATATACAGAGTTCTAGCTACAAGGCAGATGAGTCCAACTTGTCTATATACAGAGAGCTAGCTACATG
>NW_006408977.1:537499-555000 GCF_000296735.1 Chrysochloris asiatica
TATACAGAGTTCTAGCTACAAGGCAGATGAGTCCAACTTGTCTATATACAGAGAGCTAGCTACATGGCAGAGTAGTACAACATTTCCATATACAGAGTTCTAGCTACATGGTAGATGTGGCCAACGTGTCCATATACTGAGAGATACCTACATGGCAGATCAGTCCAAAATATCCATATTCAGATAACTAGCTACATGGCACAGTAGTGCATCATTTCCATATACCGAGTTCAAATTACATGGCAGAAGAGTCCAAAGTGTTCATATACAGAGTCCTACCTACATGGAAGTCAAATCCAATATGTTCATAAATAGAGAGCTACCTACTTGGCAGATCACTAAAACTTATCCATGTACAGAGAGCTAGCTACATGGCAGATGAGTCCAAAATGTCCATATAAAGAAAGATAGCTAAATGGCAGGGTAGTGCACCATTTCCATATACAGAGTTCTAGCTACAAGGCAGATGAGTCCAACTTGTCTATATACTGAAAGCTAGCTACATGGCAGACACATCCAATATGTTCATGTATAGAGAGCTACCTACTTGACAGGTAAGAGCAACATATCCATGTGGAGAGAGCTAACTACATGGCAGACAAGTCCAAAATGTACATATACAGACAGCTAGCTGCATGGCAGGGTAGTGCAACATTTCCATACCCGGAGTTCTAGCTACAAGGCAGAAGTGTCCAACATGTCCATATACTGATAGCTAACTACATGGAAAATCAGTCCAAAATATCCATGCAGAGAGAGGTAGCTACATATCAGACGAGTCCAAAATGTCCTTATATAGAGAGCTAGCTACATGGCAGAGTAGTGCATTATTTCCGTATACAGTTCAAGCTACATGGCAGATGAGTGCAAAGTGTTCATATACTGAAAGTTAGGTACATGGCTGAGTAGTCCAACATGCCCACATGAAGAGTACTTGCTACCTGGCTAATGAGTCCAACTTGTCCATATACTGCGAGTTAGCTGCATTGCAGTTCAGTCCAAAATACACATGCACAGTGAGCAAGCTACATGTCACACGAGTCCAAAATGTCCATATACACAGAGCTAGCTACATGGCAGAGTAGCGCAACATTTCCATATACAGAGTTCTATCTACATGGCAGATGAGTCCAATTTGTCCATATACAGAGAGCTAGCTATATGGCAGACATATCCAATATGTTCATACACAGAGAGCTAACTTCTAGACAGATCGGTCCAAAATATCTATGTACAGAAAGCCAGCTACATGACAGGCCAGTCCAAATTGTCCATATATGGAGAGCTAGCTACATGGCTGGTAATGAAACATTTCCATATACAGAGTTCTAGCTACAAGGCAGATGAGTCCAACTTGTCTATATACAGAGAGCTAACTACATGGCAGAGTAGTACATCATTTACATAAACAGAGTTGTAGCTACAGGTCAGATGTGACCAACGTGTCCATATACTGAGAGCTACCTACATGGCAGATCAGTCCTAAATATCGACGCCCAGAGATCTAGCTACATGTCATACGAATCCAAAATGTCCATATACAGAGAGATAGATACATGGCAGGGTAGTGCATCATTTCCATATAAGGAGTTTAAGTTACATGGCAGATGAGTTCAAAGTGTTCATATACTGAGAGCTAGCTACATGGCAGAATAGTGAAACATGTCCATATAAAGAGTACTAGCTACCTGGCAATTAAGTTCAACATTAACATATACTGAGAACTAGCTACATGGCAGATCATTCCAACATGCCCATATACAGGGTACTAGCTACATGACAGATGAGTCCAACAGGTCCATATACTGAAAGATAGCTACATGTAAGACGAGTCCAAAATGTCCATATACAGAGAGCTAGTTACATGGCAGGGTTGTGCAACATTTCTATTTACAGCGTTCTAGCTACAAATCAGATGATTCCAACTTGTCTATATACAGAGGGTTAGCTACATGGCCTAGTAGTGCAACATTTACATATACAGAGTTCTAGCGACATGGCAGATGTGTCCAACATGTCCATATACTGAGAGCTACCAACATGGCAGATCAGTCCAAAATACTCATGCACAGACAGCTAGCTACATGTCAGACGAGTCCAAAATGTCCATATACAGAGAGCTGAATACATGGCAGAGTAGTGCATCATTTCCATTTACAGATTTCAACCTACATGGCAGATGCATCCAAAGTGTTCATATACTTACAGCTAGGTACATGGCAGAGTAGTCCAACATGTCCTTTTAAAGAGTAATAGCTATCTGTCTAATGATTCCAACGTATCCATATACTGAGAGCTAGCTACATGGCAGAAAAGTTGAATATGTTCATATACAGACAGCTACCTACTTGTCAGATCTGTCCAACATATCCATGTCCAGAGAGGTAACTACATGTCAGATGAGTCCAAAATGTCCATATACAGATAGCTAGCTACATGGAAGGGCAGTGCAACATTTTCATATATAGAATTCTAGCTACAAGCAGATGAGTCCAACTTTTCTTGACACAGAAAGCTAGCTCCGTGGCAGGGAAGTGCATCATTTCCATATACAGCATTCAAGCCACATGGCAAATGAATCCAAAGTGCAGAGAGCTAGCTACATTTCAGACAAGTCCAAAATGTCCATATACAGACAGCTAGCTTCATGGCAGAATAGTGCATCATTTCCATATACAGAGGTCAAGATACATGGTAGATGAGTCCAAAGTGTTCATATTTAGAGAGCTAGCTACATGGCAGGGTATTGCAATATTTCCATATACAGAATTCTAGCTACAAGGCACATGAGTCCAACTTCTCTATATACAGAGAACTAGCTTCATGGCAGGGTAGTGCAACATTTCCATATACCGAGTTTTAGCTACATGGCAGATGTGTCGAACGTGTCCATATAACTGAAAGCTACCTATATGGCAGAGTAGTCCAACATGTCCATATACAGGGTCCATATACAGAGTTTTACCTACATGGCAGATGTGTCCAATGTCTCTATATCCTGAGAGCTGGCTACTTGGCAGATCAATCCAACATATCCATGTACAGAGAGTTAGCTACATGGCAGGGTAGTACAACATTTCCATATATAGAGCTTTAGCTACAATGCAGATGTGTCCAACTGACAACTAGTTACATGGCAGATCAGTCCACAATACTAATGCACAGAGAGCTAGCTACAACTCAGACGAGTCCATAATGTCCATATACAGAGAGCTAGCTGCATGGCAGAGTAGTGCATCATTTCTATATTCAGAGTTCAAGCTACGTGGCAGATGTGTCCAAAGAGTTCATCTATTGAGAGATAACTATATGGCAGAGTAGTCCAACATGTCCATATAAAGAGTATTAGCTACATGGCAGATGTGTACAACGTGTCCATATACTGAGAGCTAGCTACATGTCAGATGAGTCCAACTTGTCTATATAGAGAGAGCTAGCTACATGGCAGGATAGTGCAACATTTCCATATACAGAGTTCTAGCTACAAGGCGGATGAGTGCAAATTGTATATATAACAGAGAACTAGCTACATGGCAGAATAGTGCAACATGTCCATATGCAGCATACTATCTACATTTTAGATGAGTCCAACATGTCCGTATACTGAGAGCTAGCTATATGGCAGACAAATCCAGTATGTTCATATACAGAGAACTACCTACTTGGCAGATCAGTCCAACATATCCATGCACAGAGAGCTAGCTTCATGGCAGATGAGTCCAAAATGACCATATACAAAGAGATAGCTACATGGCAGGGTAGTGCAACATTTCCATAATCAGAGTTCTAGCTTAAAGGCAGAAGAGTCTAACTTGTCTATATACAGAGAGCTTGCTACATGGCAGGGTTGTGCAACATTTCCATATACAGAGTTTATGTACAAGGCAGATGAGTCCAACTTGTCTGTATAAAGAAAACTAGGTACATGGCAGAGTAGTGCAACATGTCCATATACAGGTTACAAGCTACATGGCAGATGAGTCCTACATGTGCATATAATGAGAGCTAGCTACATGACAGACAAATCCAATATGTTCATATACAGAGAGCTAGCTTCATGGCAGGGTAGTGCAATATTTCCCTATAAAGAGTTCTAACTACATGGCAGATGTGTCCAACGTGTCCATATAACTGAGAGCTAGCTACATGGCAGAGTAGTCCAACATGTCCATACACAGGTTACTAGCTACATGGCAGATGAGTCCAATATGTCCATATAATGAGAGGTAGTTGCATGGCAGACCATTCTAATATGTTAATATATAGAGAGACAACTACTTAGCAGATCAGTCCAAAATATCCATGTACAGAGAGCAAGCTACATGGCAGACGATTCCATAATATCCATATACAGAGAGCTAACTACATGACATGGTAGTGCAACATTTCCATATACAGAGTTCTAGCTACATGGCAGATGTGTCCAACGTGTCCAATTACTAAGAGCTACGTACATGGCATGTCAGTCCAAAACACTGAGGCACAGTGATCTAGCTACATGTCAGACGAGTCCAAAATATCCATATACAGAGTCCTAGCTACATGGTAGAGTAGTGCATCATTTCTATATTCAGAGTTCCAACTACATGGCAGATAAGTTCAAAGTGTTCATATACTGAGAGTTAGCTGCATGGCAGAGTAGTCCAACATGTCCACATAAAGAGTACTAGCTACATGGTAGATGTGTCCAACGTGTCCATATACTTAGAGCTAGCTACATGGCAGACAAGTCCAATATGTTCATATACAGACAGCTACCTACTTTGTAGTTCAATCCAACATATCCATGTACAGAAAGCTTGTTACATGCCAAAATAGTGTAACATTTTCATACACAGAGTTCCAGCTACATGACAGACATGTCCAACTTGTCCTTAACCTGGGAGCTAGCTACATGGGAGATCAGTCCAAAATATCCATGTACATGTGAGATGAGTCCAAAATGTCCATATACAGAGAGCTAGCTACATGAAAGGGTAGTGCAACATGTCCTTATACAGGGCACTAACCACATGGCAGATGAGTGCAACATGTTCATGTACGGAGAGCTTGCGACATGGCAGACAAGTTCAATATGTTCATATACAGAGAGCTAGTTACATGGCAGGGTAGTACAACATTTTCATATACAGAGTTCTAGCTACATGGCAGATGTGTCCAACAGGTTCATATACTGAGAGCTAGCTACAAGGCAGACAAGTCCAACATGTTCATAAACAAAGAGCTACCTACTTGGCAGATCAGTCCAACATATCCATGTACAGAGAGCTAGCTACATGGCAGACGAGTACAAAATGTCCATATACACAGAGCTAGCTACATGACATGGTAGTGCATCATTTCCATATACAGAGTTCTAGCTACAAGGCAGATGAGTCCAACTTGTCTATATACAGAGAACTAGCTACATGGCAGAGTAGTGCAACATTTACATATATATAATTCTAGCTACATGGCAGATGTGTCCACGTGTCCATATACTGAGAGCTACCTACATGGCAGATCAGTTCTAAATATCCATGCACAGAGGGATAGCTACATTTCAGATGAGTCCAAAATGTCCATATACAGAGAGCTTGCTACATGGCAGAATAGTGCATCATTCCCATATACAGAGTTCAAGCTACATGGCAGACGATTCCAAAAAGGCCATATACAGAGAATTAGCTACATGGCAAGGTAGGGCAACATTTCCATATACAGAGTTCTAGCTACATGGCATATGTGTCCAACGTGTCCATATGCTGATAGCTAGCTACATGTCAGAGTATTCCAACATGTCCATATACAGGAAGTAGCTTCATGGTAGATGAGTCCAACATGTTTCTATACTGAGAGGTAGCTACATGGCTGACAAATCCAATATATTTATATAGAGAGAGCTACCTAATTGGCAGATCATTCCAATATATCCATGTACAGAGAGCTAGCTACATGGCAGACGAGTCCAAAATGTCCATATACAGAGAGCTAGCTACATGTCAGAGTAGTGCAACATTTCCATATACAGACTTCCAACTATATGGCAGATATATCCAATATATCCATATTCTGAGAGCTAACTACATGGCAGATCTGTCCAAAATGTCCATGCACAGAGAGATAGCTACATATCGGATGAGTCCAAAATGTCAATATAAAGTGAGTTACCTACATGGCAGATGTGTCCAACGTGTCCATATGTTGAAGCTACCGACATGGCACATCATTTCTAAATATCCATGCACAGAGAGATAGCTACATGTCAGACGAGTTCAAAATTTCCATATATAGAGAGCTAGCTACATGGGAGAATAGTGCATTACTTCCATATACATAGTTCAAGCTACATGGCAGAGAAGTCCAAAATGTCTATATACAAACAGCTAGCTACATGGCAGGGTAGTGCAACATTTCCTTATACAGAGTTCTAGCTACATGACATATGTGTCCAACGTGTCCATATACTGACACGAGCTAGCTAAATGGCAGAGTATTCCAACATTTCCATATACAGGGGACTAGCTTCATGGCAAATGAGTCCAACATGTCCCTATACTGACAGGTAGCTACGTGGCATAGTAGTGCAACATTTCCATATCCAGAGTTCAATCTACAAATCAGATGAGTCCTTCTTGTCTATATACTGAGAGCGACCTACATTTAGCAGACAAATCCAATATATTTATATACAGATAGCTACCTATTTGGCAGTTCAGTTCAACATATCCATGTACAGAGAGCTAGCTGCATGGCTGACGATTCCAAAATGTCCATATACACAGAGCTAGCTACATGGCAGACAAGTCCAATATGTTCATATATACAGAGCTACCTTCTTGGCAGATCAGTTCAACATATCGAAGGACATAGAGCTAGCTACATGGTGGACAATTCCAAAATGTCCATATACAGAGAGCTAGTTACATGGCAAGGTAGTGCAACATTTCCACATACACTGTTCTAAATACATTGCAGATGAGTCCAACTTGTCTGTATACAGAGAGCTAGCTACATATCAGATAAGTCAAAAATATCCATATTCAGAGAGCTAGCTAGATGGCAGGGTAGTGCAACATTCTATTTACAGAGTTATACCAACAAGGCAGATGAGTCCACCTTGCCTATATACAGAGAGCTAGTTAAATGGCACCATAGTACAATATTTCCATATACAGAGTTCTAGCTACATGGCAGATGTGTCCAACGTGTTTATATACTGAGAGCTACCTGCTTGGCAGAGTAGTCCAACATGTCCATGTACAGCATATTAGCTACATGGCAGATGAGTTCAACATGTCCATATACTGACAGCCTGCTACATGTCAGAGTAGTCCAACATGTCCATATCAGGGTACTGGCTACATGGCAAACAAGTCCAACATGTCCTTATACTGAGAGAAAGCTACATGGCAGACAACTCCAATATGTTCATATACAGAGACCTACCTCCTTGCCAGATCAGTCCAACCTATCCAAGTACAGAGAGCTAGGTACATGGCAGAGTAGTGCATCATTTGCATATACAGAGTACAAGCTACATGGCAGATGGGACCAAAGTGTCCATATACAGAGAGCTAGCTACATGTCAGAGTAATGCCTCATTTCTATATACATAGTTCAAGCTAAATGGCAGATGAATCCAAAGTGTTCATATACTGAGAGATAGCTACATGGCAGAGTAGTGCAACATGTCCATATAAAGAGTACTAGCTACCTGTCTAATGAATACAACATGTCCATATACTGAGACCTAGCTACATGGCAGGGTAGTGCAACATTTCCATATACAGACTTCTAGCTACATGGCAGATGTGTCCTCCATTTCCATATAAAATGATCTAGCTACATGACAGAGTAGTCCAACATGTCCATATACAGGGTACTCATTACATTACAGATGAGTTCAACCTGTCCATATACAGAGAGCTTGCTAGAAGGCAGACAAGTTCAATATGTTCATATACAGAGAGCTAGTTACATGGCAGGGTAGTGCAACATTTCATTATACAGAGTTCTAGCTACATGGCAGATGTGTCCAACATGTTCATATACTGAGAGCTAGCTACAAGGCAGACAAGGACAATATGTTCATATACAAAGAACTACCTACTTAGGATATCAGTCCTACATATCCATGTACAGAGAGCTAGCTACATGGCAGACGAGTCCAAAATGTCCATATACAGAGAGCTAACTACATGACACGGCAGTGCAACATTTCCAAATACAGAGTTCTAGCTACAAGGCAGATGAGTCCAACTTGTCTATATTCAGAGAGCTAGCTACATGGTAGAGTAGTGCATCATTTCCATATACAGAGTTCAAGCTACATGGCAGATGAGTCCAAAGTGCTCATAAACTGAGAGCTACCTACATGGCATAGCATTCCAACATGTCCATATACTGAGAACTCGCTACATAGCAGACACGTATAATATGTCCATGTAGATAGAGCCACCCACGTGTCAGATCTTTCTAACATATCCATGTACAGAGAGCTAGCTACATGGCAGACTAGTCCAAAATGTTGATATACAGAGAGCTAGCTACACGGCATGATAGTGCAACATTTCTATATAGAGAGTTCTAGCTACTAGGCAGATGAGTCCAACTTGTCTATATACAGAGAGCTAGCAACATGGCTTCATAGTACAACATTTCCATATAAAAAGTTCTAGCTACATGCATAATGTGTCCAACGTGTCCATATACTGAGAGCTAGCTACCTGGCAGAGAAGTGCAATATGTTCATATACAGAGAGCTACCTACTTGGCAGATCAGTCAAACGTATGCATGTACAGAGATTTAGCTACATGGCAGACGAGTCCAAAATGTCCATATACAGAGAGCTAGCTACATGGCAGGGTAGTTCAACATTTCCATATACAGAGTTCTAGCTACAAGGCAGATAAGTTAAACTTGTCTATATACAGGGAGCTAGCTACATGGCTTCGCAGGGCAACATTTCCATATACAGAGTTCTAGTTACATGGCAGATGTGTCCAACGTGTCCATATACTGAGAGCTGTCTACATAGCAGAGTAGTACAACATGTCCATATTCAGGTTAGTAACTACAAGGCAGAGGTGTCCAATGTGTCCATATACTGAGAGCCAACTACAGGGCAGACAATTCCAATATATTCATATACAGAGAGCTACCTACTTGGAAGATCAGTCCAACATATCCATGTACAGAGAGCTAGCTACATGGCAGACGAGTCCAAAATGTCCATATACAGAGCTCTAGCTACATGGCAAGGTAGTGCAACATTTCCATATACAGAGTTCTAGCTACAACGCAGGTGATTCCAACTTGTCTATATACACAGAGCTAGCTACATGGGAGTGTAGAGCAACATTTCCATATACAGTGTTCTAACTACATGGCAGCTGTGTTCAATGTGTCCATATACTGAGAGTTAGATACATGGCACACAAGTTCAATATGTTCATACAGAGAGCTACCTATATGGTGGATCGGACCACCATATTCATATACAGAGAGCTAGCTACATGACAGACGAGTCAAAAATGTCCATATTCAGAGAGCTAGCTATATGGAAAGGTAGGGCAACATTTCTATAGACAGGGTTCTAGCTACAAGACAGATGTGACCAAATTGCCTATATAGAGAGCTAGCTGCATGGCAGAGTACTCAAACATGTCCATATTCAGAGATCTAGTTACATGGCAGATGTGTACAACGTTTCCATATACGGAGAGCTAGCTACATGGCAGAATAGTCTAGTATGTTCATAAACAGGTAGCTACCTAGTTGGCAGATCAGTTCAACTTATCCATGTACAGAGAGCTAGCTACAGGGCAGAAGAGTCCTAAAACTCCATATAAACCGAGCTAGCTACATGGCAGGGTTGTGCAACATTTTCATATACAAATTTCTAGCTACATGGCAGATGTGTCCAATGTGTCCATATACTTACAGCTAGCTACATGGAAGACAAGTCCAATATGTTCATTTACAGAGAGCTACATACTTAGCAGATCTGTCCAACATATCCATGTACACAGAACTATCTACATGGCAGACAAGTCAAAAATGCCCATATACAGAGAGCTAGCTACATGGCAAGGTAGGGAAACATTTCCATATATAGAGTTCTAGCTACAAGGCAGATGAGTAAATTGTCTATATACAGAGAGCTAGCTACATGGCAGAGTACTCCAACTGTCCATATTCTGAGTTCTACCTACATGGCAGATGAGTACAACGTTACAATATACTGAGAGCTAGCTACATGGCAGAAAAGTCCAGTATGTTCATAAAAAGATAGCTAACTAATTGACAGTTCAGTCAACATATCCATGTACAGGTCCTAGCTACAGGGCAGAGAAGTCCAAAATTTCCATTTAAAGAGAGCTAGATACTTGACATGGTAGTGCAATATTTCCATATACAGAGTTCTAGCTACAGCCAAGTGAGTCCAATTTGTCTATATACAGAGAGAAAGCTACATAGCATTATAGAGCAACATTTCCATATACAGAGTTCAACCTATTAGGCAGATGTATCCAACGTGTCCATATACTGAGAGCTATCTACATGGCAGATCAGTCCAAAATATCCATGTACAGAGAGCTAGCTACATGGCAAATGAGTCCAAAAGGTCCATATACAGAAAGCTACCTACATGGCAGAGTATTGCAACATTTCTATATACAGAGTTCTATCTACACGGCAGATTAGTCCAACTTATCTATATACAAAAAGCTAGGTACTTGGCAGAGTAGTACAACATCTCCCATATATTGAGTTCTAGGTACATGGCAGATGTGTCCAATGTGTCCATATATTGAGAGCAAGCTACAATATGTTCATATACAGAGAGATAACTACTTGGCAGATCATTCCAAAATATCCATGTACAGAGAGCTAGCTACATGGCAGAGGATTACAAAATGTCCATATACAGAGAGCTAGCTACATGGCATGGCAGTGCAACATTTGCACATACAGAGTTCTAGCTACAAGGCAGATGAGTCCAACTTGTCTATATACAGAGCTCTAACTACAAGGCAGTGTAGTGCAACATTTCAATATACAGAGTTCTAGCTACATGGCAGATGTGTCCAATGTGTCCCTATACTGAGAGCTAGCTACATGGTAGAGTAGTCCAACATGTCCATATTCAGGGTAGACAAGTCCAATATGTGCATATAAAGAGAGCCACATAGTTGGCAGATCAGTCCAACATGTCCAAAAACAGGGTACTAGCGACATGGCAGATGAGTCCAATCAATATGTTCATATACAGAGAGCTGGCTACATGGTAGAGTAGTGCAACATTTCCACATACAGAGTTCAATCTACATGGCAGATGTGTCCAACATGTCCATGTTCTGAGAGCTAGCTAAATGGCAGACAAGTCCAAAATGTCCATATAGAGAGAGCTAGCTACATGGCAGGGAAGTGTAAAATTTCCATATACAGACTTCTAGCTACAAGATAGATGAGACCAACTTGTCTATATGCAGAGAGATAGATACATGGCTGAGTAGTGCACATTTCCATATACAGAGTTCAAGCTACATGGCAGATGAGACCAAAGTGTTTATATACTGAGAGCTAGTTACATGGCAGAGTAGTCCAACATGTCCATATAAAGAGTACTAACTACATGGCAGATGTGATCAACATGTCCATATACTGAAAGCTAGCTACATGGCAGCCAAGTTCCATATGTTCATATACAGAGAGCTACCTACTTGGCAGATCAGTCCAACATATCCAAGTACAGAGAGCTAGCTACATGGAAGATGAGTCCAAAATGTCCATATATAGAGAGTTAGCTACATGGCAGAGTAGTCCATATACAGAGTACTAACTACATGACAGCTAAGTCCCACATGTCCATATACTGAGCTTTAGCTGCATGGAAGACAAATCCAATATGTTCATATACAGAGAGCTACCTACTTGGCAATTCAGTCCAACATATCCATGTACAGAGAGCTAGCTACATGGCAAACGAGCCAAAATATCCATATACAGAGAGTCAGCTACATGGCAATTTAGTGCAACATTTCCATATACAGAGTTCTAGCTATAAGGCAGGTGAGTCCAACTTGTCGATATAAAGATAGCTAGCTACATGGCAGGGTAGTGCAACATTTCCGTACAGAGAGTTCTAGCCACAAGGTGGATGAGTCCAACTTTTCTATATCTAGAGACATATCTACATGGTAGGGTAGTGCAACATATTCATATACAGGTTCTAGCTACAAGTCAGATGAGTACAACTTGTCTATCTTCAGAGAACTAGCTACATAGCAGAGTAGAGCAACATGTCCTTATACAGGGTACTAGCTACATGGCAGATGTGTTCAACATGTCCATACACTAAGAGCAAGCTACACGGCGAAGAAGTCCAAAATGTTCATATACAGAGAGATACATACTTAGAAGATCAGTTCGACATATCCATGTACAGAGAGCAAGCTACATGGTAGACGAGTCAAATATGTTCAAATACAGAGAGGTAGCTACATGGTGGAGTAGTGCAACATATCCATATGCAGAGTTCTAGATACAAGTCAGATGAATCCAACTTCTCTATATACATAGAGCTAACTACAGGGCAGAGTAGTGCAACGTTTCCATATAAAGAGTTATAGCTACATGGAAGATGTGTCCAATGTGCCAATATAATGAGAGTTAGCTACATGGCAGACAAGTCCAATATGTTCATATACAGAGAACTACCTACTTTGGCAGATCATTTCAACGTATCCATGTACAGAGAGCTAGCTACATGGCAGAAGAGTCCAAAATGTCCATATACAGAGTTCTAGCTATAAGGCAGATGAGTCTAACTTGTCTATATGCAGATGAGTCCAACGTCTGCATATACTGAGTACTAGCTACATGGCAGAGTAGTCCAACATGTCTATACAAAGAGTGCTAGCTACCTGGCTAATGATTCCAGTATGACCATATACTGAGAGCTAGCTACATGGCACATAAGTACAATATGTTTATATACAAAGAGCTACCTACTTGGCAGTTCAGTCCAACATATCTATGCACAGAGAGCTAGCTACATGGCAGACGAGTCAAAATGTCCATATACAGAGAGCTAGCTACATGGCAGAGTAGTGCTACATTACCATAGGCAGAGTTCTAGCTACATGGCTGATGGGACCAACGTGTCCATACACTGAGAGCTACATACATGGCAGATCAGTCTAACATATCCATGCACAGAGAGCTAGCTACATGTCAGAAAATTTTATAATGTCCATATACAGTGAGCTAGCTACATGGCAGAATAGTGCATCATTTCCATATACAGAGTTCAAGCTACATAGCAGATGAGTCCAAAGTGTTCATATACTGAGACCTAGCTACATGGTAGAGTAGTCCAAAATGACCATATAAAGAGTACTAGCTACATGGAATATGTGTCCAACATGTCCATATACTGAGAGCTAGCTACATGGCAGACAAGTCCAATATGTTCATATACATAGAGGTGCATACTTGGAAGATCAGTCCAACATATCCATGTACAGAGAGCTAGCTATATGGCAGATGAGCACAAAATGTCCATATAGAGAGATAGCTACATGGCAGGGTAGTGAAACATTTCTATATACAGAGTTCTAGCTACAGGGCAGATGAGTCCAATTTGTCTATATACAGGGAGCTAGCTCCATGGCAGGGTAGTGCAACATTTCCATATACAGAGTTCTAGCTACAAGGCAGATCAGTCCAACTTGTTAATATACAGAGAACTAGCTATATGGCATGGTAGTGCAACATGTCCAAATACAGGGTACAAGGCACATGGAAGATGAGTCCAACATGACCATATACTGAGAGCTAGCTCCATGGCAGACAAGTCCAATATGTTCATATACAGAGAGATAACTTCATGGCAGGGTAGTGCAACATTTCCATAGTCTGTTATCTAGATACATGGCAGATGTGTCCAACGTGTCGATACAACTGAGAGCTAGCTACATGGCAGAGTAACGCAACATGTCCATATACAGGGTACAAAATGTCCATATACAGAGAGCTAGCTACATGGCAGTGTAATGCAACATTTCTATATACAGAGTTCTAGCTACATGACAGATGTGTCCAACGTGTCCATTTACTGAGAGCTACCTCCTTGGCATACCAGTCCAAAATATTGATGCACAGAGAGCTAGCTACATGTCAGATGAGTCCATAATGTCTATATACAGAAACCTAGCTAAATGTCAGAGTAGTGCATCATATCCATTTTCAGAGTTCAATCTACATGGCAGATAAGTCCAAAGTGTTCATATACTGAGAGCTAGCTACATGACAGAATAGTCCAACATGTCCATATAAAGAGTACTAGCTACATGGCAAATGTGTCCAATATGTCCATATACTGAGAGCTAGCTACATGGCAGAAAAGTCCAATATGTTCATATAGAGAGAGCCACCAGCTTGGCAGATCAGTCCAACAAATCCATGTACAGAGAGCTAGCTACATGGCAGATGAGTCCAACATGTCCATATACAGAGAGCTAGCTCCATGGCAGTGTAGTGCAGCATTTCCATATACAGAGTTCTAGCTACAAGTCAGATGAGTCCAACTTGTCTATATACAGAGAGCTAGCTACATGGCAAGGTAGTGCAGCATATCCATATACAGAATTCTAGCTAAATGTCAGATATGTCCAACGTGTCCAATTACTGGGTCTGCCTACATGGCATATCAGTTCAAATTATTGATGCACAAAGAGCTAGCTACATGTCAGACGAGTCCAAAATTTCCATATACAAAGACCTAGCTACCTGACAGAGTAGTGCATCATTTCTATATTCAGAGTTCCAACTACATGGCAGATGAGCCCAAATTATTCATGTACTGAGAGCTAGCTACATGTCAGATGTGTCCGACATGTCCATATATCGAGACCTATATACATGGCATAAAAGTGCAACATTTCCATATACAGAGTTTCAGCAACATGGCAGATATGACCAACTTGTCCATAAACTGATTGCTAGCTACATGGGAGATCAGTCCAACATAGCTACATTTCAGACGAGTTCAAAATTTCCATATATAGCGAGCTAGCTTCATGGCATGGTAGTGCAACATTTCCATATACAGATTTCTAGCTACAAGGCAGATGAGTCCAATTTGTTTATATACAGTGAGTTAGCTACTTGGCAGGGTAGTGCAACATTTTCATATACAGAGTTCTAGCAACAAGCCAGATGAGTCCAACTTGTCTATATACAGACAGCTAGCTACATGGCAGGGTAGTGCAATATTTCCATATAAAGTGTTTTAGCTACAAGGCAGATGAGTCCAACTTCGCTATATACAGAGAACTAGCTATATGGCAGAGTAGTGCAACATGTCCATATACAGGGTACAAGCTACATGACAGATGAGTTCAACATGTCCATATACTTAGAGCTAGCTTCGTGGCAGACAAGTCCAATATGTTTATATACAGAGAGTTAGCTTCATGGCAGGGTAGTGCAACATTAACATATATCGAGTTCTAGCTACACTGCAGATGTGTCCAACTTGTCCATATAACTGAGAGCTAGCTACATGGCAGAGTAGTCTAACATGTCCATATACAGGGTCCATATACCAAGTTTTAGCTACATGGCAGATGTGTCCAATGTCTTCATATACTGAGATCTAGCTACTTGGCAGATCAGTCCAACATATCCATGTACAGAGAGTTATCTACATGGCACACGAGTCCAAAATGTCCATATACATAGAGTTAGCTACATGGCACGTTAGTGCAACATTTCCTTATACAGAGTTCTAGCTACAAGGCAGATGAGTCCAACTTGTCTCTATATACAGAGCTAGCTACATGGCAGGGTAGTACAACATTTCCAAATACAGAGTTCTAGCTACAAGGCTGAGGAGTTCAACTTTTCTATATACAGAGAACTAGCTACATGGCAGAGTAGTGCAACATGTCCATATACAGTATACAAGTATATGGAAGATGAGTCCAACATGTCCATATACTGAGAGCTAGCTACATGGCAGACAAGTCCAATATGTTCACACACAGAGAGCTAGCTACATGTCAGAGTAGTGCAACATTTCCCTATACAGAGTTCTATCCACATGGCAGATCTGTCCAATGTGTTAATATACAGAGAGCTACCTACAAGGCAGATCAGTCAAACATATTGATGCACAGATAGCTAGTTACAAGTCAGACGAGTCCAAAATGTCCATATACAGAGAGCTAGCTACATGTCAGAGTACTGCAATATTTCTATATTCAGAGTTCCAGCTACATGGCAGATGAGTCCAAGGTGTTCATATATTGAGAGTTAACTACATGGCAGAGCAGTCCAACATGCCCATATAAAGAGTACTGGATATATGGCAGATGTATCCAACGTGTCCAAATACTGAGAGCTACCTACATGGCAGAGAAGTCCAATATGCTCATTTACAGAGAGCTAACTACTTGGCACATCAGTCCAACATATCCATGTACAGAGTGCTAGCTATATTGCAGGCGAATCCAAAATGTCCATATAAAGAGAGTTAGCTACATGTCATATGAGTGAAAATGCCCATATACAAAGACCTAGCTACATGGCAGGATAGTGCAACAATTCCATATACAGAGTTCTACCTATGTGGCAGATGTGTCCAATGTGTCCTTATACTGAGAGCTAGCTACATGGCAGACAAGTCCAATATGTTCATATAGAGTGAGCTAACTACTTGGCAGATCAGTCCAACATATCCATGTACAGAGAGCTAGCTACATGTCAGATGAGTCCAAAATGAACATATACAGAGAGCTGGCTACATGTCAGGGTAGTGCAACAATTCCTTATACAGATTCTAGCTACAAGACAGATGAGTCCAACTTGTCTATATACAGAGAGCTAACTACATGGCAGGGCAGTGCAAAATTTCCATATACAGAGTTCTAGCCTCAAGGCAGATGAGTCCAACTTGCCTACATACAGAGAGCTAGCTATATGGCAGAGTAGTGCAACATATCCATATACAGAGAGTGAGCTACATGGCAGAGTACTGCAACATTTCCATATACAGGCTTCTGTGTACATGGCAGATGTGTCCAACGTGTCCATGTACTGAGAGTGGCTACATGGCTGAGTAGTCAAAATATCCATTCACTGAGAGCTAGCTGCATGTCACATGAGTCCAAAATGCCCATATACAGAGGGATAGCTACATGGCAGACTAGTGCATCATTTCCATATACAGAGTTCAAGCTACATGGCAGATGAGTCGAAAGTGTTCATATACTAAGAGCTAGTTACAGGGCAGTGTACTCAAATATGTCCATTTAAATTGTACTAGTTACCTGGCTAATGAGTTCAACATGTCCATATACTCAGAGATAGCTACATGGCAGACAAGTCCCATATGTTCATATACAGAGAGCTATCTACTTGGCAGATCAGTCAAAGATATCCATGTACAGAGAGCTAGCTACATGGCAGATGAGTCCAAAATGTCCATATACAGAGAGCTAGCTACATG
>NW_006408977.1:555100-560864 GCF_000296735.1 Chrysochloris asiatica
AGAGAGCTAGCTACATGGCAGATGAGTCCAAAATGTCCATATACAGAGAGCTAGCTACATGGCAGAGTAGTCCAACATGTCCATATCCAGGGTACTAGCCTCCTGATTAATGAATCAAATGTGTCATATACTAAGAGATAGCTACATGGAAGATGTGTCCAACGTGTCCATATATTGAGAGCTAACAACATGGCAGACAAGACAATATGTTCATATACAGAGAGCTACCTACTTGGCAGTTCAGTCCAACATAGCTATGTACAGACATCTTGCTACATTGCAGAATAGTGCAGCATTTCCATATACAGAGTTCCAGCTACATGGCATATATGTCCAGCTTGTCCTTTAACTGAGGTCTAGCTACATCGGAGATCAGTCCATCATATCCATGTACATAGAACTAGCTACATGTCAGACGAGTGCAAAATGTCCATATACAGAGGTTTAGCTACATGGCAGGGTAGTGCAACATGTCCTTATACAGGATACTAGCTACATTGCAGCTGAGTGCAACATGTCCATATACAGAGAGCTGGCTACATGGCAGAGTAGTGCAACATTTCCATATGCAGAGTTCAATCTACATAGCAGATGTGTCCAACCTGTCCATGTACTGAGAGCTAGCCACATGGCAGACAAGTCCAAAATGTCCATATAGAGAGAGCTAGCTACATGGCATGGAAGTGTAACATTTCCATATACAGAGTTCTAGCTACAATGTAGATGAGACCAACTTGACTATATACAGAGAGATAGATTCATGGCTGAGTAGTACAACATTTCGATACAGAGTTTAAGCTACATGGCAGATGAGACCAAAGTGTTCATATACTGAGAGCTAGCTACATGGCAGAGTAGTCCAACATGTCCATATATAGAATACTAGCTTCATGGCAGATGTGTTCAACGTCTCCATATACTAAAAGCTAGCTACATGGCAGATAAGTTCAATATGTTCATATACAGAGAGCTACCTACTTGGCAGATCAGTGCAACATATCTAAGTACAGAGAGCTAGCTACATGGAAGACGAGTTGAAAATGTCCATATAGATAGAGTTAGCTACATGGCAGAGTAATCCAACTTGTCCAAATACAGTGTACTAACTACATGCCATATAAGTCCAACATGTCCATATACTGAGCTTTAGCTACATGAAAGACAAGTCCAATATGTTCATATACAGAGAGCTACCTCCTTGGCAGTTCAGTCCAACTTATCCATGTAGAGAGAGCTAGCTACATGGCAGAAGAGACCAAAATGTCCATATAGAGAGAGCAAGCTACATGGCAGTTAAGTGCAACATGTCCACATACAGAGTTCTAGCTACAAGGCAGATGAGTCCCACTTGTGTATATAAAGAGAGCTAGCTACATAGCAGGGTAGTGCAACATTTCCATATACAGAGTTCTAGCTACATGACAGATGTGTTCAAAATGTCCTTATACAGAAACCTAGCTACATGGCAGAGTAGATCAACATGACCATATAAAGTGTAGTAGCTACCTGGCTAATGAGTCCAACGTGTCCATATACTGAGTGCTAGCTACATGCCAGACAAGTCCATTATGTTAATATACAGAGAGCTACCTACTTGGCAGATCAGTCCAACATATCCATGGACAGAGAGCTAGCTGCATGGCAGACAAATCCAATATGTTCATATACAGGGAGCTACCTAACTGGCAGATCAGTCCAACATATCCATAAACAGAGAGCTAGCTACATGGCAGAGTAGTGCTACATTTCCATATAGAGTGTTCTAGCTACATGGCAGATGTGTAAAACGAGTCCATATACTGATAGCTAGCTACATGGCAGACAAGTCCAATATGTTCATATATAGAGAGCTAACTACTTAGCATATCAGTCCAATATATCCATGTACAGAGAACTAGCCACATGGCAGACAAGTCCAAAATGTCCGTATACCAAGAGCAAGCTATATGACAGGGTAGTGCAATATTTCCATATACAGAGATCTAGCTACAAGGCATATGAGTCCAACTTGTCTATATACAGAGAGCTAGCTACATGGGAGTGTAGTGCATCATTTCCATATACAGAGTTAAATCTATATGGGTGATGAGTCAAATATGTCCATATACTGAGAGCTAGCTACATGGCAGAATAGTCCACCATGTCCATATACAGAGCTACTTACAGAGCAGGGTTGTTCAACATTTCCATATACAGCTTTCAGCTACAAGACAGATGTGTCCAACTTGTCTATATACAGAGAGCTAGCCATATGTCAGAGTAGTGCCACATTTCCATGTACAGAGTTCTACCTACATGGCAGATGTGGACAACGTATCCATATACTGAGAGCAACCTACATTGCCAATCACTCCAAAATATCCATGAACAGAGAGCTAGCTATATGTCATACGAGTCCAAAATGTGCATATACAGAGAGCTAGCTCCATGGCAGAGTAGTTCAACATGTCCATATAAAGAGTACTAACTACCTGATTAATGAGTCCAACATGTCCATATACTGAGAGCTAGCTACATGGCACACAAGTCCAATATTTTCAAATACAGAGAGTTACCTGCTTGGAAGATCATTCCAACATATCCATGTATAGAGAGCTAGCTACATGGCAGACGAATCCAAAATGTCCATATACAGTGAGCTAGTTACATGGCAGGGTAGTGCAGCATTTCCACCTACAGAGTTCTAGCTATAAGGCAGATGATCCCAACTTGTCTATGTACAGAAAGCTAGCTACTTGGCAGAGTAGAACAACATTTCCATATACAGAGTTCTAGTTACATGGCAGATGTGTCCAACGTGTCCATATATTGAGAGCTACCTACATGTAAGATAAGTCCATCAGGTCCATATACAGTGTATTATCCACATGTCAGATGAGTCCATCATGTTCATATAATGAGAGCTCGCTAAATGGCAGACAATTCCAATATGTTCATATACAGAGAGCTACCTACTTGGCAGACCAATTCAACTTATCCATGTTCAGTGAGCTAGCTTCATGGCAGAGAAGTGAAAAATGTCCATATACAGAGAGCTAGCTTCATGGCAGGGTACTGCAACATTTCCCTACACAGAATTCTACTTACAAGGGAGAAGAGTCCAACTTGTCTATATACTGAGAGCTAGCTACATGGCAAACAAGTCCAATATGTTCATATACAGAGAACTACTACCTGGCAGATCAGCCCAACATATCTAAGTACAGCGAGCTTGGGACATAGCAGATAAGTCCAAAAGGTCCGTTTACAGAGAGCTAGCTACATGGTTGGGTAGTGCATGATTTCTATATACAGAGTTCTAGCTACAATGCCGATGAGTCCAACTTCTCTCTATAAAGACAGCTAGCTTCATGGCAGAGTAGTGCAACGTTTCCATATACAGTGTTCTAGCTACATGGCCAATGAGTCCAAAGTGTTCATATACTGAGAGCTAGCAACATGGCAGAGTCCTCCAACATGTCCATATAAAGATTATCAGCTACATGGCAGATGTGTACAATGTGTCCATGTATTGAGATCTAGCTAATGGTAGACAAGTTCAATATGTTCATATAAAAAGAGCTACCTACTTGGAAGATCAGTCCAACATATCCATGTACAGATAGCTAGCTACACGGCAGATGAGTCCAAAATGTCCATATATAGATTGCTAGCTACATGACAAGGTAGTGTAACATTTCCAAATACAGAGCTCTAGTTACAAGGCAGATGAGTCCAACTTGTCCATATACTGAGAGCTAGCTAAATGGCAGAGTATTCCAACATGTCCATATACAGGGTCCTAGCTACATGGCAGATGGGTCCAATGGGTCCATATACTGAAAGCTAGCTACATGGCACCCGAGTCCAAAATGTCCATATACAGAGAGCTACCTACAGGGCAGGGTTGAGCAACATTTCCACATTTCCATATACAGCTTTCTAGCTACAAGACAGATGAGTCCAACTTGTCAATATACAGAGAGCTAGCTATATGTCAGAGTAGTGCAACATTTCCATATACAGAGTTCTACCTACATGGCAGATATGTCCAACATGTCCATATACTGAGAGCAAACTACATGGCAGATCACTCCAAAATATCCATGCACAGAGAGCTAGCTACATGTCATACGAGTCCAAAATGTCCATATACAGAGAGCTATCTACATGGCAGAGTTGTGCATCATTTTCATATACAGAGTTCAAGCTGTATAGCAGATGAGTCCAAAGTGTTCATAAACTGAAAGCTAGCTACATGGCAGAGTAGTCCAACATGTCCATATAAAGAGTATTAGCTACCTGGCTAATGAGTCCAACATGTCCAAACACTGAGAGCTAGCTACATGGCATACCAGTCCAATATGTTCATATACAGAGAGCTACCTACTTGGCAGATCATTCCAACTTATCCATGTACAGAGAGCTAGCTACATGGCAGACAAATCCAAAATGTTCATATACAGTGAGCTAGCTACATGGCAGGGTAGTGCAACATTTCCATCTACACAGTTCTAGCTACAAGGCAGATGAGTCCAACTTGTCTATATACAGAAAGCTAGCTACTTGGCAGAGTAGAACAACATTTCCATATACAGAGTTCTAGTTACATGGCAGATGTGTCCAACATATCCATATATTCATAGCTACCTACATGGTAGATGAGTCCATCATGTTCATATACTGAGAGCTCGTTACATAGCAGACAATTCCAAAATGTCCATATACAGAGGGCTACCTATTTGGAAGATCAGTTCAACCTATCCAAGTTCCGTGAGCTAGCTTCATGGCAGACAAGTTCAAAATGTCCATATACAGAGAGCTAGTTACAAGGCAGAGTAATCCAACATGTCCATATACAGGATACTAGCTACACGGCAGATGAGTCCAATGGGTCCATATACTGAGAGCTAGCTACATGGCAGACAAATCCAATATGTTCATATACAAAGAGCTACATACTTGGCAGATCAGTCCAACTTATGCATGTACAGAGAGGTAGCTAGATGGCAGACGAGTCCAAAATGTCCATTTACAGAGAGCTACCTACAGGGCAGGGTTGTGCAACAAGTCCATATTCTTAGTTCTAGGTAAATGGCAGATGGGTCCAATGTGTTCATATACTGATAGCTACCTACATGGCAGATCAGTCCAACAGGTCCATATACAGGGTACTAGCCACATGGCAGATGAGTCTAACATGTCCATATACTAAGAGCTAGCTACATGGCAGACAATTCCAATACTGTTCATAAACAGAGAGATACCTATTTGGGAGATCAGTCCAACATATCCATATGCACAGAGCTGGCTTCATGGCAGACGAGTACAAAATGTCCATATTCAGAGACCTAGCTACATGGTAGCATAGTGCAACATTTCCATATACAGAATTCTACTAACAAGGCAGATGAGTCCAACTTGTCTATATAATGAGACTGAGATACATGGCAGACAAGTCCTACATGTTCATATAAAGAGAGCTACCTACTTGGCAGATCATTCCAACATATCCAAGTAAAGAGAGTTAGCTACATGGCAGATGAGTGCAAAATGTCCATATTCAGAGAGCTAGCTACATGGTAGGGTAGTGAAACATTTCCATATACAGATTTCTAGCTACCAGGCAGATGAGTGCAAAATGTACATAGACAGAGAGCTAGCTTTCTGGCCAATTAATTTGACGTGTCCATATACTGAGAGCTACCTACATGGAAGAAAACCCAATATGTTCATATACAGATTAAAACCTTCTTGGCAGATCAGTCCAACATATCCATGTACA
>NW_006408977.1:560980-564336 GCF_000296735.1 Chrysochloris asiatica
TTCTAGCTATAAGGCAGATGAGTCTAACATGTCTACATAAAGAGAGCTACCTACAGGGCAGGGTAGTGCAACACTTCCGTATACAGTGTTCTAGCTTCAAGGCAGATGAGTCCAACTTGTTTATCTACAGAGCTAGCTAAATGGACGGGTAGTACAACATGTCCATATACAGGGTACTAGCTAATTGGTAGATGAGTCTAACCTGTACATATACTGAGAGCTAGCAACATGGCATACAAGCTCAATATGTTCATATACAGAGAGCTACCTACCTGGCAGATCAGTCCAACCCATCCATGTACATAGAGCTAGCTACATGGCAGAAGAGTCCAAAATGACCCTGTACAGTGAGCTAGCTACATGGCAGGGTAGAGCTACATGTCCATATAAAGAGTACTAGCTACCTGGCTAATGAGTCCAACATGTCCATATACTGTGAGTTAGTTACATGGCAGACAAGTCCAATTGTTCATATACAGAGAGCTACCGACCTGGCACATCAGTCTAGCATATCCATGTACAGAGAGCTAGCTTCATGGCATATGAGTCCAAAATGTCCTTAAACAGAGAACTACCTACATGGCAGGGTAGTGCAACATTTCCATATACAGAGTTCTGGATACATGGCAGATGTGTCCAACGTCTCCATATACTGAGAGCTAACTACATGGAAGACCAGAACAACATGTACTTATACAGGGTACTAGCTACATCCAGATGATTCCAGTATGTCCATATACTGAGAGCTAGCTACATTGCAGATGTGTCCAACATGTCTACATACTGGGAACTGGCTACATGGCAGACAAGTTCAGTATATTCATGTACAGAGAGCTACCTACTTGGCACATGAGTCCGACATATCCATGTATGTCATATCCATACATAGCTACATGGCAGGGTAGTGCAACATTTCCATATACAGAGATCTAGTTACAAGGTAGATGAGTCCAACTTGTCTATATACAGAGAGTTAGCTACATGACAGAGTAGTGCCACATTTCCATATACAGAGTTCTAGATTCATGGCAGATGTGTCCAACATGTCCATATACTGAGAACTACCTACATTGCAGATCAGTCCAAAATATCCATGCTACATGGTAGACGAGTCCAAAATGCCTATATACAGAGAGCTAGCTACATGACAGAGTAGTCCATCATTTCCATATACAGAGTTCAAGCTACATATCAGATGAGTCGAAAGTGTTCATTTACTGAGAGCTAGCTACATGGCAGAATAGTCCAATATGTCCAAATAAAGTGTACTAGCTACCTGGCTAATAAGTCAAACATGTCCATATACTGAGAGCTAGCTACATGGCAGACAAGTCCAAGATGTTCATATACAGAGAGCTACATACTTGGCAGATCAATCTGATATATCCATGTTCAGAGAGGTAGCTACATGGCAGACGAGTACAAAATGTCCTTATACAGAGAGCTGGCTACATGGCAGGGTAGTGCAACATTTTTATATACAGAGTTTTAGATACATGGCAGATGTGTCCAATGTCTCCATATACTGGGAGCTAACTTCATAGCAGATCACTCCAACATGTCCTTATACAGGGTACTACCTGCATAGCCGATGATTCCAACATGTCCATATACTGAGACCTAGTTACATTATAAATGTTCCAACATGTCTATTTACTGGGAGTTAGCTACATGGCATACAAGTTCAATATGTTCATATACAGAGAGCTACCCACTTGGCAGATTAGTCTAACATATCCATACACAGAGCTAGCTACATGGCGGAAGAGTCCAAAATGTCCGCATACAGAGAGCTAGCTACATGGCAGGGTAGTGCAACATTTCCAAGAACAGAGTTCTAGCTGCAAGGCATATGAGTCCAACTTTTCTATATACAGAGAGCTAGCTACATGGCAGAGTAGATCAATATTTCCATATACAGAGTTCTAGCTACATGGCAGATATGTCCAACGTGTCCATATTTTGAGAGCTACCTACATGGCAAATCATTCCAACACGTCTATATACATGGTACTAGCCACATGGCAGATGAGTCCCACATGTCCATATACTGAAAGCTAGATACATGGCAGACAATTCCAATAAGTTCATATACAGAGAGCTACCTATTTGTCAGATCAGTCCAACTTATCCATGTACAGAGCAGTAGCATCATGGCAGACAAGTCCAAATTGTCCATATACAGATTGCTAGCAACATGGCAGGGTAGTGCAACAGTTCCATATACAGAGTTCTTCATACAAGGCAGATTAGTGCAACTTCTCTATATACTGAAAGCTAGCTCCATGGCATGCAAGTCTAATATGTTTATATACAGAGAGCTACCTACTTGACATATCAGAACAGCATATCCATGTACAGAGAGCTAGCTACATGGCAGAAGACCCCAAATTGTCCATATACGGATTGCTAGCTACATGGTAGGGTAGTGCAACATTTCCATATACAGAATTCTAGCTATAACTCAGCTGAGTCCAACATGTCCATAGACTGAGAGCTAGCTTCATGGAAGACAGTCTAAAATGTCCATATACAGACAGCTTGCTACATGGCAGGATAGTGCCACATTTCCATATACATAGTTCTAGATACAAGGCAGATGAGTCCAAAGTGTTCATTTACTGAGAGCTAGCTACATGGCAGAGTCTTCCAACATGTCCATATAAAGAGTACTAGCTACCTGGCTAATGAGTCCAACGTGTCCATATACTGAGAGAGAGCTACATGGTAGACAAGTACAATATGTTCATATAAAGAGATCTACCTACATGGAAGATCAGTCCAACATATCCATGTACAGAGAGCTAACTACATGACAAATGAGTCCAAAATATCCATATACAGATTGCTAGCTACATGGCACTGAACAGAACATGGGAACACTGAATGTTTTAAAATTGGGAAAAGTGTGAGACAGGGTTGTATTCTTTCGCCATACTTATTCAACCTAAATGCTGAGCAAATAATACGAGAAGCTGGGTTCTATGAAGAAAAACATGGCATAATGATTGGAGGAAGACTCATTAATAATTTGTGATATGCAGATGATACAAACTTGATCGTTGGAAGTGAAGAGGACTTGAAACATTTACTTATGAAGATTAAAGAGCACAGCCTTCGATATGGATTATATCTCAATGTCAAGAAAACAAAAATCCTCACCACTGGACCAATAAACAACATTCGTATCAAGGGAGAAAACATTGAAGTTGTCAAGGATTTCATTCTTATTGGATCAACTATCAACACTCGCGGAAGTAGCAGTCAAGAGATCAGACGACGTATTGCACTGGGCAAATCTGCTACACAGGAACTTTTTAAAGTGTTGAAGAGCAGAGATGTCAGCTTGAGGACTA
>NW_006408977.1:564580-567450 GCF_000296735.1 Chrysochloris asiatica
GGAGGAAACAATCACTGGAGAAGGATGTCATGCTGGGTAGGGTGGAGGGCCAGAGACAAAGAGGAAGACCCCCAAGGAGATGGATCAGCCAGGTGGCATCATTGATGCACTCAAGTGTGGCAGCGGTAGTGAGGTTGGCCCAGGATCGAACATTGTTTCATTCTGCTGTGCTATGAGTTGGTTTTGACTAGATGGCACCTGACAACAACAACAACAGCAGCTACATGGCAGGGTAGTGCAGCATTTCCATATACAGAGTTCTAGCTACAAGGCAGATGAGTCCAACTTGTCTATATACAGAGAGCTAGCTACATGGCAGAGTAGTCCAACATTTCCATATTCAGGGTACTAGCTACAATGGCAGATGAGTCCAATGGGTCCATATACTGAAAGCTAGCTACATGGCACTGAGTCCAAAATGTCCATATACAGAGAGCTACCTACAGGGCAGGGTTGTGCACCATTTTCATATACAGCTTTCTAGCTACAAGACAGATGAGACCAAGTTGTCAATATTCAGAGAGCTAGGTATATGTCTGAGTATTGCAACATTTCCACATACAGAGTTCTAGCTACATGGCAGATTTGTACAATGTGTCCATATACTGAGGCAACCTACATGGCAGATGAATCCACAATATCCATGCACAGAGACCTAGCTACATGTCAGATGAGTCCAAAATGTCCATATAAAGAGAGCTAGCTACATGGCAGAACAGTTCATCATTTCCATATACAGAGTTCAAGCTACATGGCAGATGAGACCAAAGTGTTCATAAACTGAGAGCTAGATGCATGGCAGAGTAGTCCAACATGTCCATATAAAGAGTACAAGTTACTTGGCTAATGAGTCCAACATATCCATATACTGAGAGCTAGCTACATGGCAGAAAAGTCCAATATGTTCATATACACAGAGCTATTTACATGGCAGATCATTCTAACATATCCATGAACAGAGAGCTATCTACATGGCAGATGAATCCAAAATAACCATATACAGTGAGCTAGCTACATGGTGCACTACAGAGTAGTGCAACATTTCCATCTACAGAGTTCTAGCTACAAGGCTGATGAGTCCAACTTGTCTATATACAGAGAGATAGCTACTTGCCAGAGTAGTGCAACATTTCCATATACAGAGTTCTAGTTACATGGCAGATGTGTCCAACGTGTCCATATATTGAGAGCTACGTATATGGAAGATAAGTCCAACAGGTCCATATACAGAGCTAGCTACATGACCGGGTAGTTCAACAAGTCCATATACAGGGTAAAAGCTACATGGCAGATGATTCCAACATGTCCACATACAGAGAGCTAGCTACATGGCAGGGTAGTTCAACATTTCCATACACAGAGTTTTAGTTACAAGGCAGATTAGTCCAACTTGTGTATATACAGAGAGCTAGGTACAATGCAGAGTAGTCCATGACCATATAAAGAGTACTAGTAACCTGGCAAATTAAATCGACGTGTCCATATACTGAGAGCTAGCTATATGGCAGATAAACCCAATATGTTCATAAACAGAGAGCTACTTACTTGGCAAATCAGTTCAACATACCCAAGTACAGACAGCGAGCTACATGGAATACGAGTCCAAAATGTCCATATACAGAGATCTAGCAACAAGGCAGATGAGTCCAACTTGTCTATATACTGAGAGCTAGCTACATGGCAGAGTAGTCCAACATGTCTATATACAGGGTACTAGCTATATGGTAGATGAGTCCAATGTGTTCATATACTGAGAGCTAGCTACATGGCAGAGAAATCCAATATGTTCATATACAGAGAGCTACCTACTTGGCAGATCATTCCAACATATCCATGTACAGAGAGGTAGCTACTTGGCAGATGAGTCCAAAATGTCCATATATAGAGAGCTGGCTACATGGCCGGGTAGTGCACCATTTCCATATACATAGTTCTAGCTACAAGGCAGATGAGTCCAACTTGTCTATATACAGAGAGCTAGCCACATGGCAGGGTAGTGCATAGTTTCCATATAAAGAGTTCTAGCTACTAGGCAGATGAGTCCAAAATGTCCATATAAAGAGAGGTAGCTATATGGAAAGGTAGTGCAACATTTCCATA
This sequence comes from Chrysochloris asiatica, assembly GCF_000296735.1. NCBI lineage: Eukaryota > Metazoa > Chordata > Mammalia > Afrosoricida > Chrysochloridae > Chrysochloris > Chrysochloris asiatica. The sequence goes on from NW_006408977.1 coordinate 566,681, forward strand.
TACAGAGTTCTAGCTACAAGGCAGATGAGTCCAACATGTCCATATACTGAGAGCTAACTTCATGGCAGACAGACCAAAATGTCCATGTACTGAAAGCTAGCTACATGGAACAGTAGTGCATCATTTCCATATAGTTAGTTCTATCTACAAGGTGGATGAGTCCAACTTGTCTATATACAGAGCTAGCTACATGGCCAGGTAGTCCAACATTTCCATATACAGGGTACTAGCTATAAGGCAGATGAGTCCAACATATCCATATACTGAGAGCTAGCTTCATGGCAGACAGACCAAAATGTCCATGTACTGAGAGCTAGCTACATGGAACAGTAGTGCACCATTTCCATATAGTTAGTTCTAGATACAAGGCAGATGAGTCCAACTTCTCTATATACAGAGCTAGCAACCTGGCCATGTAGTTCAACATGTTCATATACAGGGTACTAGCTACATGGCAGATGAGTCCAACGTGTCCATATACTGAGAGCTACATGGCAGACAAGTCCAATATGTTCATATACAGAGAGCTACCTACTTTGCATATCATTCCAACATTTCCATGTACAGAGAGCTAGCTACATGTCAGACAAGTCCAAAATGTCCATATACAGAGAGCTAGCTACATGGTAAGGTAGTGTAAGTCTTCCATATACAGAGTTCTACCTACAAGTCTGAAGAGCAGAGATGTCAGCTTGAGGACTAAGGTGCGCCTGACCCAGGCCATTGTGTTTTCAATAGCCTCATATGGATGCGAAAGCTGGACAGTGAAT
>NW_006408977.1:567821-569833 GCF_000296735.1 Chrysochloris asiatica
CAGGATCGAACATTGTTTCGTTCTGCTGTGCATGGAGTCGCTATGAGTCGGTTCCGACTCGATGGCACCTGACAACAACAACAACAACCTACAAGTCAGATGAGTCCAACTTGTCTATATACAGAGCTAACTATATCTCCGTGTAGTCCAACATGTCCAAATACAGGGTACTAGCTACATGGCAGATGAGTCCAACATGTCCATATACTGAAAGCTAGCTACATGGCAGAAAATTCCAACATGTCCATATACAGAGGCCTAGCTACATGGCAGAGTAGTGCATCGTTTCCATATACAGAGTTCAAGGTATAAGGCAGATAAATCTAAAGTATTCATATAATGAGAGCTAGCTACATGGCAGAGTAGTACAACATGTCTATATAAAGAGTACTAGCTACCTGACTAATGAGTCCAACATGTCCATATACTGATCAATCCAACATATCATGTACAGAGGGCTAGCTACATGGAAGACGAGCACAAATGTCCATGTACAGAGAGCAAGCAAAATGCAGAGTAGTCCAACATGTCCATATTCAGGGAACCAGCTATATGGCATATGAGTTCAACATGTTCATATACTGAGAGCTAGCTACATGGCAGACAAGTCCAATATGTTCATACACAGAGAGATACCTACATGGAAGATCAGTCCAACTTATCCATGTACAGAGATCTACCTAGATGGTAAACGAGTCAAAATGTCTTTATACAGAGAGCTAGCTACATGGCAAGGTTGTTAAACATTTCCATATTCAGAGTTCTAGCTACAAGACATACGAATCATACTTGTCTATATATAGAGTTTTAGCTACATGCAGATGTGTGCAACGTGTCCATATATTGAGAGCTAACTACAGGGCAGATCAGTGCAAAATATCCATGCACAGAGAGCTAGCTTCATGTTAGACGGCTTCAAAATGTCTATATGCAGAGAGCTACCAACTTGGCAGATCAGTCAAACATATCCATATACAGAGAGCTAATTACATAGCAGACGACTATATTCATATACAGAGAGCTACCTACTTTGCAGATCATTCCAACATTTCCATGAACAGAGATCTAGCTATATGGCAGACAAGTTCAATATGTTCATATACAAATAGCTACCGACTTGGCAGATCAGTCAAAGATATCCATATACAGAAAGCTAATTACATAGCAGACGACTACAAAACATCCAAATACAGAGAGCTAGCTACATGGCAGGGTTTTGCAACATTTCCATACACAGAGTTCTAGCTACATGGCAGATTTGTCTAATGTGTCCATATAGTGAGAGCTAGCTACAAGCAGAGTAGTCCAACATGTAAATATACAGGGTGCTCGATACATGGCAGATGAGTCCAAAATGTCCATATACAGAGAGCTAGTGACATGGTAGACGAGTCCAAAATGTCCATATACAGAAAGCTAGATACATGGCAGAGTAGTGCAACATTTATATATACAGAGTTATAGCAACATAGCAGATGTGTCCAACGTGTCCATATTCTGAGAGCTACCTACATGGCAGATCAGTCGAAAATATCCATGCACAGACAGCTAGCTACATGTCAGATGAGTAAAAAATGTTCATATACAGAGAGCTCGCTACATTGGAAAGTAGTGCATCATTTCCATATACAGAGTTCAAGGTACATGGCAGATGAGTCCAAAGTGTTCATATACTGAGAGCTAGCTACATGGCAGAGTAGTCCAACATATCCATATAAAGAGTCCTAGCTATCTAGCTAATGTGTCCAACATGTCCATAAACTGAGAGCTACTTACATGGCAGAGTAGAGAATTATTACCATATACAGAATTCAAGCTACATGGAAGAAGAGTCCAAAGTGTTCCTATACTGAGTGCTAGCTGCATGGCAGAGTAGTCCATCATGCCCATATAAAAAGTACTAGCTACCTGCCTAATGAGTCCAACATGTCCATATACTGAGAGCTAGCTTCATGGCAGACAAGTCCATTATGTTCATATACAGAGAGCTACCTACTTGGCAGATCAGTCCA